>NC_084748.1:7039369-7254369 GCF_033978785.1 Entelurus aequoreus
TTTCTCCTCCTAACTATACGAGTTCACATATAGCTCGTCCTCTTTAAAGGGTGGATGGCTTGTCCCGATTTCTGACACTAACCTTAACCCTAACCCTTGTAATAAATATAATTCATTTGAGGTTGTCACTATGAGGTCTGTAGTTCCACTACCACTCTATCTGGAAGTCATCTAACACCCTCCTGGGCCTTATTCAGACTTTATCAATGACTTATCTGAGTTTGTTGCTGATCTAGTGACTCATTCAGATGATTTACTTATCATGTACGAATACTCAAACCTCAGATTCAGGAGGAACAGTGTGGTTTTTGTCCTGATTCGTGGAACTGTGGACCAGCTCTTTACTCTCGGCAGGGTCTTTGAGGGTACATGGGAGTTTGCCCAACCAGTCTACATGTGCTTTGTGGACTTGGAGAAGGCCTTCGACCGTGTCCCTTGGGAAGTCCTGTGGGGAGTGCTCAGAGAGTATGGGGTATCGGACTGTCGGATTGTGGCGTCCGCTCCCTGTACGATCAGTGTCAGAGCTTGGTCCGCATTGCAGTAAGTCTGACCCGTTTCCAGTGAGGGTTGGACTCCGCCAAGGCTGCCCTTTGTCACCGATTCTGTTCAGAACTTTTATGGAGACAGGGCGTTAAGGGGATCCGGTTTGGTGGCTGCAGGATTAGGTCTCTGCTTTTTGCAGATGATGTGGTCCTGATGGCTTCATCTGGCCAGGATCTTCAGCTCTCACTGATTGGTTCGCAGCAGAGCGTGAAGAGAGATGAGAATCAGCACCTCTAAGTCCGAGTCCGTGGTTCAGGCTGGAGTGCCATCTCCGGGTTGGGGAGGAGACCCTACCGCATGTGGAGGAGTTCAAGCACCTCGGAGTCTTGTTCACGAGTGAGGGAAGAGTGGATCGTGAGATCGACAGGCGGATCGATGCGGCGTCTTCAGTAATGCGGACGCTGTATCGATCCGTTGTGGTGAAGAAGGAGCTGAGGAAGGCAAAGCTCTCAATTTACCGGTTGATCTACGTCCCCATCCTCACCTATGGTCATAAGCTTTGGGTTATGACCGAAAGGACAAGATCACGGGTACAAGCGGCTGATATGAGTTTCCTCCGCTGGGTGGCGGGGATCTCTCTTAGAGATAGGGTGAGAAGCTCTGCCATCCGGGAGGAGCTCAAAGTAAAGCCGCTGCTCCTCCACATGGAGAGGAGCCAGATGGTCAGGATGCCACCCAAACGCCTCCCTAGGGAGGTGTTTCGGGCTCGCGGAAGACAAGGGTCATTCGGCGTGGAGGCCACGCCGAAGACCCAGGACACGTTGGGAAGACTATGTCTCCCGGCTGGCCTGGAATCACCTCGGGATCCCCCGGGAGGAGTTGGACGAAGTGGCTGGGGAGAGGGAAGTCTGGGCTTCCCTAATTAGGGATAAGTTGAAGATGGATGGGGCGATTTTAATATTAACATGAATATCCTGTTAGGCCCTTCGAGTGTGGCGCTCCAGACTATAATCGATAGTTGTGGTCTTACACAAATATAACATGAACTCCTATCTTACTGAAAGCATGCACTGTGTATCGCGTAGCGATGTGACCTCAGAGTATGTTAAGGTGGGTGACGTGTGGAGTCCATCAAAGATTTGTTCTTGGCCTTGTAGTCTTTACTACCTATCTGCTGCTGCTAGGTAGTCTTTACTACCTATCTGCTGCTGCTAGGCAACATCACACGCAAATACGGTGTTAGCTTTCACTGTTCACTGTCAACAGTCTTCGGGCCACTCTTGCATGCACACCCATAGACATCTTTGCGTAGCTGACTGGATAGGCCTGGACTATCTTTTGGTTTCCTGGTGGACTGGACTCCCACTTTATCTATTAATTTAAAGAACACCAGTTTAATCAATAACTGTACCCACTCGACATCCATTGCAGCCGATCACCCTGGAAGGGGGGGTCCTTACATCTGAGATCCCTTCTAAAGGTGATCCTCTTTCTCCCCATCTGGGGTTTTATGGGTTTTTCCTTGCCCGGATGTGGGTTTGAATCAGGGGGTGTCGTTGTGAGTCTGTGAAGCCCTTTGAGACATTTGTGGTTAAGAGCTAAATAAGTCAAATCGCATTGATTGGTTGACGCACGTCTTTAACTCTTTACCTCCCACAGTCCAGCGCGGGTGCAGATTGTGGCGAGGCTTCAACCCGGGAACAGAAAGAAGTGGTTTATTCCCAAGTCCACTTCACCACATCCAGCGAAGGTCCGGTCTACGCCAACATCACGCCAGCTATGCCCCGCAGACACTTGGTGGAGGAGTCGGAAGACGGCGTGGAGTACGCCACAGTCAGAAAAGCGTGAGAGCGGGATGAGCTCCTTTCACTTTCGTTGTGGTTGTCCCAGACGAGGGACGAAGTCTACAACGAAAGGAAGCATTTGATGCATGAAGATTTTGCTGTCATAAATAATTGTATGTTAGCCCCTCCCCTTTCTCACAATCATCAATATGACTGTGATCTATTTCTTATCTTATTCAAAGATTGCACCAATATTCATCTCTTTTTCACCAAGATCCATCCCAGTCTTGTGCAGGTCTACAATCTTTGCTCCATTCTGTTAATGAGCTTTGAATGAAGAGAGACTTTGTGTCACAGCTTTTAAACACACAGGCAGTTAAATTAGGAGCACTTTCTTAAAGGGACAGGACACATAAACACTCTGTGAGTCATGATGCTAGTAGAGATGGGAGATAAGGCCATATACATTTTATATATATGTATATATATATATATATATATATATATATATACATATATATATATATATATATATATATATATTTGCATCACACAACCCTACGTGCTAATACAGTAGATATTTGCTCATTTTTTATGCGATGCTTACATCCCAGCAGATGTTGAAAAAATAATAGACAAACCAATAAGAACACTGAAAAATACAGATGTTAATTTCCCTATAGATTGCTTTTACACATGAATACAAATCCCAGGCATGTGTTATACAGTGTTGTACTTACAAAACGTGCAGATACACAACATCACATCTGGTCAAAGCATCTTCCTGCTGGACAATGTTGAGTGAATGGACTTAATGAGACAGCGCCCCCTGCTGTTTTTATCTTTTGTTTTTACACTTTTTTTTAACAGTGGGCCATTTGTGACATCACAAGTTGACAGACGTACTTATATGGGCATTGTTGTATCCGCTGTCAGCCTGCCTCCTCCCACTCTGCTGTTATTCCTTCCTGTCTCATGTCCTCACACCTGCTCTGATGTTTATAAAAAAAAAAACACTTTTTAAGACTTTTTTTTAACAGGACCGTTTTGTCAGCATGGAAGAGAAAGACGTCGACATTGTGTCACGACTACTTGCTTGGACAAAAACACAAGAAGTCATGATAAAATATAATTTTCCTGTATATATTTCATATGTGACATGCTTATAATGACGCCAACATGTGACATGCAGCTACAAAAATGCTGATTAAAAAGCAGCTTTCTTTGCGGAATACAAGGTGTACCTAATGACATGACCGATGAATGTATTATACATTATATCTATATTAATATATATTTTGTAATAATACTGGACTATAACAACTATTTGTATAATAAATTACAATAGGAGTATAATAATAATAATAATATATGTATATATATATATATATATATATATACACACACATATATGTATATATATATATATATATATATTCATATATATATATAATATATATAATATAAACAATAATACATTTGCACATTATTCTCATTACTTCCTGTTTATACGCCATATATCCATATATATATATATATATACTGTATATATATTTTGTGTAGGGGGGTGGGTAGAGATAGCACCCTTGTTGATTGGCAGCTGCTCCCTACTCGTAGGGAGGCCACGCTTCACCGGTTCTCATCCATCCCCTAAATCTCTCACGTGCTGGCTCCAAGCGCCACACCCCGGTACACTGCCTCAGCTGGCAGACCAAACCACGTGAGGGGGTGGTGTGTACACTGCACCACTAGGCGGAGGAGCTGCACCAGTCAGCCAACGGCTAGGGCGGAGGAAGACCACATAGGACTCAACGGCCAAGTGTAAAGGAGTAAACCTTACAAATCCGGAGTGGAGCCCCGAAGGCGGATAGGTGCTCGCAAGACAACACCCTTCCGGCAACTCCTGCAGCAAAGCTGGTGCCAAACGTCATGCTCCGCATTCCTTTGGATCCCGTCAGCCAAGCCAAGAGGGGGATTCTGACGACTGGGCAACCCAAAGTCCCCATACCTTATGCCCAGGCTTGCGCCATGGAGGTCACAAAAACTGGAGAGGTCACTCCAGCCTCGCTCGCAAGAGTGAGGACACAACACGGAAGCTGGCAGTTTACGGGTTATAAGTCCCATCTGATTGGCGTAAGTATGGGGCGCCACGGGTCAGCTTCGACGGTGGGAGGGATCATAGTGTCCCAGTGGACGACTACTGCCCGCCTCAAACCGGGCAGCCCCCGGTCAGTAGGGTGTCGGCCCGCCAACGTTTGCCTGCTTCAGTGGGTGCCTGGAGCTTAGTGTACTGTAAAGGCACGATGAGCAGACGGTAAATCTTTGCACCAAACAATAAGAAAATTAAAAAGAAGACTCCAGCTCTTCTATTTGGTAGCTGGAACGTGCGCACTATGCGCACAGGCATCTCAGATGACCTCAGAGTGGTGGAAGACACCAGAAAGACAGCCATCATTGACAGAGAGCTCACCAGACTCAACGTCAGCATAGCTGCCCTCCAAGAAACCCGGCTCCCTTCCAGCGGCTCCCTCAGAGAGGAGAACTACACCTTCTTCTGGAAGGGCAGAGAACCCGAAGAGCCCCGCCAGCATGGTGTTGGCTTTGCCATCAAAAACACCCTCCTGGCTGCAGTGGAGCCTCCCTCAGGTGGCACCGAGCGCCTTTTGTCCATCCGCCTCGCCACTGCTGCTGGTCATGTCAACATCCTCAGTGTGTACGCTCCCACTCTCACCTCATCGGAAGACACAAAAGACCAGTTCTATGGGCAGCTTGATGAACTGATAAAGGGCCTCCCAAAAGATGAGCCCTTATTCCTCCTTGGCGACTTCAATGCCAGAGTAGGTGCAGATCACAAGTCATGGCCCTCCTGCCTTGGACGTCATGGCACAGGGAAGGTAAATGAGAATGGTCAAAGGCTGCTGGAACTGTGCTCCTACCATGACCTCTGCATTACAAACACCTTCTTCGAGTGTAAACCATCACACAGAGTGTCGTGGAGGCATCCGCGGTCCCAACGCTGGCACCAACTCGACCTTGCCATCACCAGGTGCTCTGCCTTAAACAATGTCCTCATCACCAGAAGCTACCATAGTGCAGACTGTGACACTGACCATGCCCTTGTGTGCAGCAAAGTGCGTCTCCAGCCACGCAAGCTACATCACTCCAAACCAAAAGGCCGCCCCCGGATCAACACAGTACACATGTCAGATCCCCTTAAGGTGGACGCATATGTAACCAACCTGGATGAAGCCCTACAGGACCTGCCAGATCATGACGCCACAGGAAAGTGGAATGCCATGAGGGACAAAATTTACAACACGGCCATGTCCTCGTTTGGCAAGAAAGAACATCCCTGCCAGGATTGGTTCAAAGCCCACCTTCCAAGGATGAAACCAGAAATAGAGGCTAAACGTGCAGCCTTCTTAGCACACAAGGAATGCCCAAATGAACAGACACTCACAGCACTCAGAAGGGCTCGGAACACCACCCAGCGTGTTGCTAGACAGTGTGCCAATGAATATTGGCAACAACTGTGTAAGGAAATACAGAGCTGTGCCGAGTCCGGAAACACACGCGGCATGTACAACGGCATCAAAAAGGCCCTTGGCCCTGCAGTAAAAGGAATTGCCCCCCTGAAATCTCTGTCAGGGGAGAAGATCACTAACCGGGAGGAACAGATGACCAGATGGGTGGAACACTACTCAGAACTGTACTCCCGTGAAACATCAGTTTCCAATGCTGCCCTTAGTGGTACGAAGGATCTGCCCATCATGGAGGAGCTAGATGAAGTGCCCACTATGGAAGAGCTCAGCAAAGCCATTGATGCCCTCCCAAACGACAAAGCACCAGGTAGCGATAACATCCCACCTGAAGCCATCAAGCACGGGAAACCTGCCCTGCTTCAGCCTCTGTATGAGTTGCTCTGCATGTGCTGGGAGGAAGGTGCAGTCCCACAAGACATGCGTGACGCCACCATTGTGACACTGTATAAAAACAAAGGTGACCGCAGTGACTGCAACAACTACAGAGGGATCTCCCTTCTCAGCATTGTCGGCAAAGTGTATGCACGCATCCTCCTCAACAGGCTGCAGAGACTCGCGGATCGTGTCTATCCAGAATCCCAATGTGGCTTCAGAGCAGGCAGGTCGACAACTGACATGATCTTTTCCCTTCGACAGCTCCAGGAAAAGAGTAGAGAGCAAGGCCAGCCACTCTACATGATGTTCATAGACCTCACCAAGGCCTTCGATCTGGTCAGCAGGGAAGGCCTATTCCAGCTCCTTGAGAAGATTGGCTGCCCCCCAAAGCTCGGCAGCATGGTGACCTCCTTCCATGTCAACATGAAGGGCACAGTCCTGTATGACGGATCATCCTCAGAACCATTCTGTATCAACAGTGGTGTCAAGCAGGGCTGTGTACTTGCACCAACCCTTTTCGGGATTTTCTTTTCCCTGCTCCTGTCTTACGCCTTCGACTCCTCCACTGATGGTGTATACCTGCACACCCGGTCTGATGGGAGATTGTTTAACCTGGCGCGACTGCGTTCTAAGACCAAGGTCAGGACAGTTCTCATCAGGGAGATGTTGTTTGCTGATGATGCAGCCCTCATGACTCACACAGAGGATGCCCTTCAGAGTTTGGCTGACCGCTTTGCCGATGCTTGTAAGCAGTTTGGGCTCACAATAAGCCTGAAGAAGACCAACATCAGTGCACAAGACATCAGTACTGCCCCCTCCATCACAGTTGATAACATCAGACTGGACACTGTGGACGAGTTCACCTACTTGGGATCAACAATCAGCAACAACCTCTCACTGGACATCGAACTGGACAGGCGTCTCGGAAAGGCAAATACCATCATGGCTAGACTGACCAAGAGAGTGTGGGAGAACGGAGCGCTGTCAGAACACACCAAGATCCGTGTATATCAGGCCTGCGTTCTCAGCACCCTTCTCTATGGAAGTGAATCCTGGACCACCTATATGAAGCAAGAACGTCGGCTCAACACCTTCCACATGCGGTGCCTCAGGCGCATCCTCAACATCAGCTGGCAGGACCACATCCCATACACCAACATCCTGCAGCGCGCCAAGATCCCCAGCATGTACTCCCTGCTGAGTCAACGCCGTCTCCGCTGGCTCGGCCATGTCCGACGGATGGAGGATGGAAGACTACCTAAGGACATCATGTATGGACAACTGACCATTGGCACCAGACGAGCTGGTCGCCCCCTACTACGCTTCAAGGACGTCTGCAAAAGAGACATGAAAGCATGCAACATCTCTCCTGACAGCTGGGAGGTACAGGCCATGGACAGAAATGCTTGGCGTCAGACTGTCCACAAGGGCAGTGCAGAAGCTGAGGTGGCAAGAGATCGGCTTGCAGCAGAGAAGAGGAGACGCAGGAAGTGCACTGCAGCAACCCCTCAAACCCAGGCCACCTTATTCATTTGCACAAACTGCAATAAAGACTGTCACTCACAGATCGGACTGCGCAGCCATAGCAGACGATGCCAAACAACATGACAAGACTCCAGACGCGCATCAGTATGGTCTCTCGAGACTGAGCTGCCGATGATGATATATATTTTATCCATATATATATATATACTGTATATATATTTTTAAAATTTTGCATGTTATTCTCATTACTTCCTGTTTATGTGTCATGAATTTTATTTTATTTAAAAAAAAAAAAAAAAAAAAATATATATATATATATATATATATATATATATATATATATATACATACATACATACATATATATATATATATATATATATATATATATATATATATATATATACATACATATATATATATATATATATATATATATATATATATATATATATATATATATATATATATGTATATATATATATATATATATATATATATATATATATATATATATATATATATATATATATATATATATATATATACATACACATATATACAGTTTATATAATATAAATAATACTAATTTTGCATGTTACTCTCATTACTTCCTGTTTATACGTCATTAATGTTTTTAATGGTACAATTATTCGGCAAGGAGACAACCGCTATGATGAATAACTTTTAGCAATTTGAGGTTTTTTGTTTTGTTTTATTGCAAAAGAACGATCAGCATCAGCAAGAGAATAATTGTGTTATTCAAAATGTTAAAACTACGAACCCCACTTCTCTTCTTTTTACACATGTATGACGTTAGAATGTGACGACAAACATTCTTGATGGCCACAGTTTGACCCGGGAGCAGATGATTTCTAATATTCCCAGTGGGGAAAACAGTTTTGCAATATGAACAAATATATTGGAAGGTATATCCAAGTCATGAAGATACGGTACGTCCTCAATTGTATTAGAGCAGCTTTTGAGAAATAAACTGTAGTCCTGTAGTGCTTTCACATCCTCCCTTTTTATTGTCAGCCATAAAAGTGTTTGTGTCGATGTATCAAGAAGAAATATTTTGCTTGTCACCAAATTGCTCCTTTAATAAAGTGTTGGCTTTCATGTGTCCATGGTCCAAGTTTATATATTTACAGCTCCTTTCAAGTTCCTTGGCGTGTCCTTTATTATGCTGCTCCAGGAAGTTTAGGTAGACGGTCAGAATTGTGTATTGTCTTACGTTTAACTCAATACTCAAATTCCTTCATATAGGTGTAGTATTTTATTTTAGTTAGGACGCAGAAATATGATGGTAATATCAATGAACTCATTTTATTAGGTGTATATGTATGCTAGCAAAATGTGTAGTTAGCATTCAAAATATCCAAATCCTTCAAACCCTCCTTTCACACTATAATAACTACAATTTTAACCAAGAGGAATTGTCAAAATCCACATTTTATGTGCGATCTGTAATGCACAGCATTAAGATGCATACACTGTGTGTGTGTGTGTGTGTGTGTGTGTGTGTGTGTGTGTGTGTGTGTGTGTGTGTGTGTGTGTGTGTGTGTGTGTGTGTGTGTGTGTGTGTTCTTGTATTTTTACCCTTCTTGAGACATCAACAAGGAAAACTACCTTCAATATGAGGACCGAAGAAAAACCATCGCATCTAATGGAGAATGTCTCATTTGCAGCCCTGGTGGTGAAATCTATCAAAATGAGGGTAGTCCCAAAAAGGAGGGAATTTTCAAATTGACTGTGTGTCGGTTTTAAAAGTGCTCCCCCTCTGGTCAACATATGAAATAACAAGTGTGTGTAAAATTTTTTAAATGCGCCCCCTTTGGCCAAAATTAATTTTGAAAAATGAAAATAAAAATGTACATAGAAACATACTGTAATAACTTGAAGTAAAATAATGATTAAAAACCAATTACAAACAAAAAAATTAAAAACATTTTTTTACTAAAAGTTTAAATTTTTTGTATTTGCATAGTTTGTATATATTATCAATGTTGTAAATACTGTTGCGTTGACCAGCTCTTCCTCCCAGGGATTTTAAGTTGCTGGTCACTCCCAAGTTCTTTTTATGGCACATAAGCTGAAGTCTAATTTGATCACCAGGCAGTAGTTGGTATTTTGTGGTTTATTCTCAAAGCTTTGACAATAATGAGACCAGCCTTGCATAACCCATCCAGATGCGTGGCTCTACCCGGTCTGCTTCTGCTTCCCCCTCCCCGTTCTCTCCTACCTCGTTGTTTTGTCTACCCTTTGAATTCCAAAGCTTCAAGGCCTACTCACAGTCAAACTTTTGCTTTGCAGACTGAATTGGAAAAACACTAGCTGTTTTGTAGTATGACTATGGAAGTAAAGAAGTAACACTTAAATATGGATATATGTAAAAAATCTGGTTTCGTCATATAAATATTTATATATCTAGAAAGGGTGGTCCTAAAGAGGTAGGCATTTTTCGAAGGTCTCAAGAAGGTAAGAAATACAAGAAGGTGTGTGTGTGTGTGTGTGTGTGTGTGTGTGTGTGTGTGTGTGTGTGTGTGTGTGTGTGTGTGTGTGTGTGTGTGTGTGTGTGTGTGTGTGCGTTTGTGTGTGTGTGAAACACGAATAACTTCAGTTCTATCCTTGGTGTCAGATGAGTCAGAGTAGGCCTGAGCCCGTCACGTCCTAAAATACCTACTAATGTGTGATGTGTAACGTAAAACAAATCTTTTAAAAAGGAAAGTATTACATGCTGACATAACTCACAGCAAGATAATGTAATTTAAAACAAGACCTTGTAGACGTGTAGATGTAAATATGTGTGTGCCTGGGTAGCATCCTATTCATATTCACATCCAATGCTATGCTATCTGATCAAAACATTGACATTTTCATGAATAATTAAGAAAAATGTCAATGTGCCACGGGCCAAAAAGTTGAGCTCTGTACTAAAAATGGCCCCTGGGTCTTACTTTGGACACTTAGTTTAGTTTAGTTTCTGTTTTCTACATATGTGTCCAGGTTAGTTTACAACCCAGAACGTAAATGACCGCCATAACCACAACACCAGGGGGAGCTCCACAAACCACGTCAAACCCAGATTCCGATCTAACAAAGTCATTCTCCTTCTATGCCACATCAATATGGAATGCACTCCCAACAGGTGTAAAAGAAAGTGCATCTCTATCCTCCTTCAAAACTGCACTTAAAGAACACCTCCAGGCAGCTACAACCCTAGCATAACCCCCTCCCCCACCACATCCCACCTCCCCGGATTGTAAATAATCAAATGTATATATACTTGTTCTTATGCTTTCTGAGCTCACTATGTTCACCGCTCGCTGTACATATCCTACCAAGTGAGACCTACACAGTTACAATGTCCATTTCTCAGATGATAAAATTGTTGATGACTGAAATATGCTGATAGGAACCCAACCTAACCTAACCTGTTTCACATCCAACCCCCCGGGTTGTAAATAATTCAATGTACTGTATATACTCTGATGATTAACTTGTGTGATGACTGTATTATGCTGATAGTATATATTTGTACCATGAATTGATTAATGTGGACCCCCGACTTAAACAAGTTGAAAAACTTATTCGGGTGTTGCCATTTAGTGGTCAATTGTACGGAATATGTACTGAACTGTGCAATCTATTACTAAGTTTCAATTAAAAAAAAACATATTCATGCTGCTCCCTTTGCCAATTATCGAGTAAAAAACTTTTCCTCCCATTGGAAGGGTCCCAGACAATACAAATAACAACCAACAAGACAAGAACGTACAATGGGATTAAAAATGTGTTTAAGTGTGCTACCATTGCCAATTGTCTTTCTTCGTGCTGAGCGTGACACGGTGTAAGGTCTTTAAAATACTACGGATTTAATCTCCTTGTGGTTCACTCCCTGGTACAAGAGTCTCATGCAACACTATTATAGATTATTTGATCTCTTTGAGGTGGACTCCTCAGCACAACAATCTGCAGCAAGTTCACTGTCTTATAACTGTCATGGCTTTTATATCTTCGGGTTTTACTTCACGGTCTCTGTAAAATGACATATGTACACACCTTGTGATTTTTTACATTTTATTTCTTATTACAACAGGCTTATAGGCACTCCTTTGTGATTTTTAAAAAAAATCTGTTTTTTATACTACACAGCAGGCTTAAAAGGACACAAATATATGTTAAAGCGAAATATGGAAAGCTGGTTTCGGAAAAAGACACAACACAAGGCTCACAATGAAATCTTTTGTATGTCTAACTGATATCTCACTTTCAGTAATTCCCTTCTTCACTGTTACAGAGTTTTAGTCTCTTACTAACTCCTCAGTAAGGTCACCAGTGGATTTGTGCACTGCAGATACATCAACCTCGGTGGCACAGAAATGATGTTACCGAGCACTTTTAAAACTGTATGTTGGCAATGTGTTAGAAGAATTATGTATGAGTTATCACACAACTCTTATGCTTAAAGGCCGTTGCTATAGTTATTATCTATTGTGCTCACGTTGCTATTTTCTAATTTTTCTTTTAATCTTGTTTGCTGCACTACTGTGTATTTATATGTAGACATTTTTTAGCTAACAAACTCCTAACTCAGTAAGCCACAAAAATTATAATACATGATTTTCAAAAAAGTTCAATATTGTAAACTAAGAAACTTTCAAAATAAGAAACTTCCTTATCCTTAAATTGGGTTCTTTATCTTAATTGAGCTACTGATATTAAAATCATCCTGAAACTTTTATAATTTATTGAAACATACAAGTATTTGTTTTTACTCTCCCTCATAATAAATGTTTCAAAACAAAGGAGGAGAATGCTTGAAAGTGTGGAGATAATCTAAGTGTTAACTTCTGTTAACATTACACATAGGAGGAGGAGGGGCTGGCCATTTCCTCTCATCCCCCGGTGAGCGTGCCTTTTGTCTTATCTTAGAGCAGCATCAACTCAAATTTTATCTACAAAATCCAAAACCAGTGAAGTTGGCACATTGTGTAAATCGCATACAAAAACAGAATATAATGATTTGTAAATCCTTTACAACCTATATTCAATTGAATAGACTGCAAGATATTTAACTTTCGAACTGGTAAACTTCGTAATTTTTTGCAAATATTGGCTCATTTGGAATACCACAGTATCACGAGGTGATGTGTGGTGGTGGTGGTGCGGTGAGGAAAGAATCTATGACCGATTCCCGAAAAATGTAACAGGACATTGTGCTCTGATCACACTCCTCATGCCCACATCCATACACCCCACAACAGCACCATAATTGTTGACACGCCTAAACAGTTTGATACCCGAAGATTGGAAAATAACTAGACGTGATGTAAACTGGCAAAGTGTTGGAGATCCATTTTATATCGATGCAATAGGTGTCCCAAGAGGTGTACCTGACGAGTACAAATTGGTAGATCAAGTTGCAGCTGTTTTTTTTTTATCATCCATCTGCTGGTGGTGTACAATTAACAAGAATGTTGACAGAATAAACTACGTCCACTAAAACGTACAGAGATTATGAAATTGGACACAGGCTGGACTTGAAGCCATCGCTGATCAATTCGCCGCCAACTCCCTTATGGCCTTTCAAAACCGTATGGCGCTGGACATGTTGTTAGCAGAAAGAGGATGTGTGTGCGCAATATTTGGTGAACAGTGTTGCACGTTCATACCAAACAGCAATGTTGCAGAAGATAGCCTGACCAGAGCACTGGAAGGTCTGCGCACCCTCAACGGTAAAATGAAAGAGCACTCTGGCATAGATACATCTAAGTGGGATGGATGGTTGGATGTGTTTGGCAAATACACGTCGTAGGTATCATCAATTCTAGTATCTATGGCTGTGTTTGCAGCAATACTGACGTTGTGCGGATGTTGTTGTATTTCCTGTCTATGTTCTCTGCTTAACCGTCTAATTACCACAGCGATTAGCCCAGCAGATGATAGAACTGTTCAGATGCACCTCATGGCGGACGCCAAGAAAGATGAATCTGATGACGAGGATATCTACCTGGACCGTGTTCCTGATCTGTTTCCAGACCCTGGTGACTAGGAGGGGATAAAATGATTTTGAACTCTGAGTATAAACATAATTTGACCCTAGGAAAATGAACTATTAACTGAAAATCGCAAGAAGAAGTTATTAGGGATAAGAAGATTCTGGTGAGGTTATGTGATAAACAGAAGGGAAACGTTAGAATAATTATGTATTAGTTATCACACAACTCTTATGCTTAAAGGCCATTGCTTTAGTTATTATCTATTGTGCTCAAGTTGTACTTTTCTATCTGTGCAAAGTCACACAACTCGTTATCTTCCACTGCAAGTTGGCTTGCAGCAGCAGTTTCTGTCTTCCAGCCCGCTACGAACTTCAAGTACCTTAACGAAGATAAGACGACAGCACGCTGACGAAGCAGAGACAAGGCGAAATCACAAGGTCCCCAGCACATTCCTTCACGTATTGTGCGTACTGGAGCTGCTTTGCATGACATGTGTGACCACTCCCTTTAGAGGCAGCCTCAGTGATGTTAACTAGGGAACTCCTGAATAAATAGAGGAGCGCGGGAGCTGTACCTTAGAGCGTAGGGTGAGACTGTAAGTGAGTGTGCAGCTCCATGCGTTCTCCACATGAGCTAAATTGAACCCGTCCTCTGCCTGATTCCTTGGGCGACCGGTGCAATGGACGTGTGAGAGTCCAGTCCATAGTGGATCTAACATATTAGTGAGAGTTCAGTTCATAGTGGGACCAGCAGGAGATCATCTTGAGCGGAGACAGGTCAACAGCGCAGAGACGTCCCCAACTGATGCACAGATGAGTGGTCCACCCTCGGTCCCGGCTTTGGACAGCTAGCGGTTCATCTGTGGTCACCCAATCTGTGCCCGCCCCTCTGCAGCAGAGCTGATGCAACCAGCCATTTATACATACAGCTACAAAAGTAAAGCAACAACAAAAAAAACAATCATATACCTAGCTTATGTGGTGTTCCACGCCATCGTCTGCTGGGGTGGGGGGAGCATAGGCCAGAGATAAGAGCAGACCCAACAAAGCAACCTAAGAGAGCATTTTGGATAATATCACATTAATTTTACATTTTTAATTTTCTACCACATCAAAGTGAAAACCAGATGTGTATTTAACCATTTGCCAGATAGCAGACACTTGTAGTCACACTTCTCTCGTGTTCTGGTGAGCATTGCTGGCAGCGTGACCCCAAGGATGCAGGGGACGGCAGGCGGAATGCAAGTAAAAAACTATTTATTACTCACAACGAAGCAGGCAACAAACAGAAACAGCACACTCAGCGTCAGTCTCAGAGGAACAATGATCCAGCACTGAAGGAGGGACCCAGGTGGAACTAACTAGAACTAATTAAACGAGGAACAGGTGTGCTGACAGAACATGGAACAGAAAGTGAAGGTGCTACAAAACACAGCGACCAAACAGGAAACACTAACAAAACAAGAGCACCAGGAGAGGAAGTTTCTAAACACAGGAAAACCCAAACATAACCAAACTGTCAGTAAGAATTCTAACAACTTCCTTCCATTGGTGGTGTCCTTGTTAGACTGGCAATGGGGGATTACCATCAGATGTTCCTCCCATCATTTTCTCTTTCCTCCACTTGACACTGCTGCAACTTGACTTTAAGAAGTCCGGTTCACGATGCTATTTTTTATATTTTTTTTATTTTGTTTGCTGCACTACTGTGTATTTATATTGTTGCGTTGACCAGCATTCCTCCAATGGGGAATTCAAATTGCTAGTCTCTCCCAGATTCTTTTCATGGCAATAAGCTGATGTTTATATTCAATCAACAGGCAGTAGTTGGTATTTTGTGGTTTGTTCTCCAAGCTTAGAGGACAAACGTGAGACCAATCTAGTACCCCAGCGTTCCCCAGCCCGGTCCAGATCGGTCTAGCTCGGTCTCCCCTCAAACCCCCGGAAGTCCCGTGATCTTCCCTCTGTCCCTCGCCCCCACTCCCTTTGTTTAGACTACTCCGAGTTATCTCTACTCTGACACATTCCAATCTAGAAGGCCGACACCTTACTATGAGACTCAAAAGAAGGAAGAATACTAGCTATTCTTTATATGACTATAGGAGTTTAGAAAGAAGTAACACTTAAATATGGATATGATTCTGATCTGCTTCCAACAATATGTAGATCTTTTTCTGGTATATCAATACGATCACCTCTCAATAAACCAGGATATCCTGAAAAAGTAATTTTAGTTGTTCAACTCCAAAAGTAAACTGTTTCATTTGAGTCGTTACATTCAAAAAGTAAACATTTTTTACTCTACAAATGTGAAATATTTCAAAACTAAGTTTGTTTTTCATGATTATAGTTTTTAGCAAACAAACTCCTAATTCAGTAAGCCACAAACATTATAATACATGATTTTCAAAAAAGTTCAAAAACTTTCAAAATAAGAAACTTCCTTATCCTTAAATTGGGTTCTTTATCTTAATTGAGCTACTGATATTAAAATGATTCTGCAACTTTTATAATTTATTGAAACATACAAGTATTTGTTTTCACTCTCCCTTATAATAAATGTTTCAAAGCAAAGGAGGAGAATGCTTGAAAGTGTGGAGATAATCTAAGTGTTAACATCTCTTAATATTACACATAGGAGGAGGAGGGGCTGGCCATTTCCTCTCATCCCCCGGTGAGCGTGCCTTTTGTCTTATCTTAGAGCAGCATCAACTCAAATGTTATCTACAAAACCCAAAAGCAGTGAAGTTGGCACATTGTGTAAATCGCAAATAAAAACAGAATACCATTTTTTGCAAATCCTTTACAACCTAGATTCAATTGAATAGACTGCAAGATACTTAACTTTTGAAACTGGTAAACTTCGCAATTTTTTGCAAATATTCGCTCATTTGGAATGTGATGCCTGCAACATGTTTCAAAAAAGCTGGCACGAGTGGCAAAAAAAGACTGAGAAAGTTGAGGAATGCTCATCAAACACTTAATTGGAACATCCCACAGGTGAACAGGCTGATTGGGAACAGGTGGGTGCCATGATTGGGTATAAAAGCAGCTTCCATGAAATGCTCAGTCATTCACAAAAAAGGACGGGGCGAGGGTCACCACTTTGTCAACAAATATGTGAGCAAATTGTCCAACAGTTTAAGAACAACATTTCTCAACCAGCTATTGCAAGGAATTTAGGGATTTCACCATCTACGGTCTGTAATATCATCAAAAGTTTCAGAGAATCTGGAGAAATCACTGCACGTAAGCGGCAAAGCCGAATAATTTGATCCCTCAGGCGGTACTGCATCAAAAAGCGACATCAGTGTGTAAAGGACATCACCACATGGGCTCAGGAACACTTCAAAAAACCACTGTCAGTAACTACAGTTGGTCGCTACATCTGTAAGTGCAAGTTAAAACTCTGCTATGCAAAGCCAAATCCATTTCTAGCTCCTAGCCATTATGGACAACACCTCCCACCCACTACACTCGGACCTGGCGGAGCGAATGAGCACGTTCAGTGGAAGGCTCTGACTCCCAAAATGCAACACGGAACGACACAGGAAGTCCTTCATACCGACAGACTGTATAATACATATGTTGCTTTTTGACTGTACTTGAATGTAAAATAGACTGTATTTATATTATTCACGTGTGAATAATGCTGTATAACAGACTGTATTTATATTATTCGAATGTGAATAATACTGTATAATAAACTGTATTTATGTTATTCACATGTGAATAATGCTGTATAATAGACTGTATTTATATTATTCACATGTGAATAATGCTGTATAATAGACTGTATTTATATTATTCACATGTGAATAATGCTGTATAATAGACTGTATTTATATTATTCACATGTGAATAATGCTGTATAATAGACTGTATTTATATTATTCGCATGTGAATAATGCTGTATAATAGACTGTATTTATATTATTCACATGTGAATAATGCTGTATAATAGACTGTATTTATATTATTCACATGTGAATAATGGTGTATAATAGACTGTATTTATATTATTCACATGTGAATAATGCTGTATAATAGACTGTATTTATATTATTCACATGTGAATAATACTGTATAATAGACTGTATTTATATTATTCACATGTGAATAATACTGTATAATAGACTGTATTTATATTATTCACATGTGAATAATGCTGTATAATAGACTGTATTTATATTATTCACATGTGAATAATGGTGTATAATAGACTGTATTTATATTATTCACATGTGAATAATGCTGTATAATAGACTGTATTTATATTATTCACATGTAAATAATGCTGTATAATAGACTGTATTTATATTATTCACATGTAAATAATGCTGTATAATAGACTGTATTTATATTATTCACATGTGAATAATACTGTCTAATAGACTGTATTTATATTATTCACATGTGAATAATGCTTAGACTTAGACTTAGAAAATCTTTATTGTCCCAGAGGAGCAATTTGGTTTGCAGCAGTAGTCATTAAAAACAAGGTACAACAGTAAAAACAAGGTACAAATACATAAAATACATACAACATGCAAACCATCATGAAGGCATTGAGCTAAAAACTAAAAACATCTGTAATACAATAAAAACTAATCATCACATGTCGCTTCCCACTAAAGTGACTGCATAGCAGCTAAGCTTGTTTAAGAAGCTCATTTATAAAGTCAACAGCTGAGGGAACAAAGAATCCGGCTGTATAATAGACTTTATTTATATTATTCACATGTAAAAAATACCTAAGTGTTTATTGTGAGCAAACTGTGGTGCTGAATTTCCCCCAGGGATCAATAAAGTACTTTATATTTATCAACAACACCCAGAAGCGCAGCTGGTTTCGCTGGGCCCGAGCTCATCGAAGACGGACTGACGCAAAGTGTAAAAGTGTTTTGTGGTCTGACGAGTCCACATTTCAAATTGTTTTTGGAAACTGTGGACCTCCGGATAAATTCCATCCTAGGTTCCCCGAAAGAAACTGCTGTCATTTTAAAGCACTCTTTTGCTTGCTTTAAAGTCTCAGACTTGTTTTCAGAAGTGTGTTATTACAGGAACCTGCAAAGAAAAAACACAAAAAAGTGTATTTGATGATGTGGTTTGTCAATAAGATGAAGAAGAAGATGGGCACGTCTTCCTGTCTATTTATTTGAACGCCATGACCACATCCTCCTCATTTCTACTGGTTCACTTACTCCAATATGAGTCTGAAGACCGGGTTGGTGGTCCTCCTTCTCTGCTTGCCAGGTACTACATCTCTACTTTTTTATTTGGTTAAAGTCTTGACTGTGATTTATAAAATATTGCGTTCCTACGCTGGCTCTCATGTTAGCAACTTTAACATAGAAGCTGTTTGTGTTTTCCACACTAGCAGCATCTCTGCATGCGTTTTGATTTTTTTTTATCAGTAATGTCAGATAAATGTGCAATTTGCAGTGAAACATTCTTTATGAACACAATCCACAAAGGACAGGAACTATTAGGTGACAAACTTTCAAGCTAATTCATGTTGCGTCTGCTCAGTGATTCCAATCAAGTGTTCAGCAGCCAACAGGCGTGGAGGAAATAAGTAAACATCTTCACTTTCTTCACAATGACACATTCCAAAATAGTTCATCCCGGACGAGAACTAGAAGACAGAAAGTAGAGTCGTTTAGAAAAGTGAGAAGCGGCCCAAAATGGCAGAAAGTCTCCATTTGCGGCGAACACAATACTTTCTTGTACAAAACATAGGACATCTTGCAAATTGAAAGAATCTATTCTAGAGTCAAGCTGTGGCCGCCTTAGAAGCTCCATCAATTGTGCAGGCAATGTTTGAATTCATATTTTAACATTCTTAACTTCCGTACAAGTGTAAAAACATGTTAACCGCTGGATAAAGAAGCTCAAATACACAGAGTAAAATGTTTACATACTGTCACCTGGTGGCCTTTTATTGCTAGTGTTTCATGTGTATTGCTGAATTAAACCCAGCAGGCACAAGACATTGATACAACGTTGATTATACGTACATGTCCTGTGAAACAGACTTTCAAACAACGTTGAAAAATAGTTGTGTTTGTAAATTGAACCCAACATTGATTAAACGTTGTTAAAAAGCATGTTGTATTTGTGTTGTAGAATATTAGTAAGGAAATGACCAAATTTCAATGGTAAAATCAACATTACAACCGGACATTGAATAAACGTTGTCAAAAAGCATGTTGTTTCAACGTTGTACTTCTGATATAGAATATTGGTTAGGAAATGACCAAATTTCAATGGTCAAATCAACGTTACAATCGGACATTGATTAAACATTGTCAAAAAGTATGTTGTTTCAACGTTGTATTTGTGTTGGAGAATATTGGTTGGAAAATGACCAAATTTCAATGGTCAAATCAACGTTAGAACCCAACACTGATTAAACGTTGTTAAAAAGCATGTTGTTTCAATGTTGTATTTGTGTTGTAGAATATTGGTATTTAAATTACCAAATTTCAATGGTCAAATCAACGTCACAACCTGACATTGATTAAACGTTGTCAAAAAGCATGTTTTTTCAACGTTGTGTTTGTGTTGTAGAATATTGGTTGGGAAAACACCAAATTTCAATGGTTAAATAAATGTTAGAACCCTACATTGATTAAACAATGTTAAAAAGTATGTTGTTTCAAGGTTGTATTTGTGTTGTAGAATATTGGTTGGGAAATAACCAAATTTCAATGGTCAAACAAACGTCACAACCTGACATTGATTAAACATTGTCAAAAAGCATGTTGTTTCAACGTTGTGTTTGTGTTATAGAATATTGGTTAGGAAAAGACCCAATTTCAATGGTCAAATCAAGGTTAGAACCCAACATTGATTTAACGTTGTTAAAAAGCATATTGTATTTGTGTTGTAGAATATTGGTAAGGAAATTACCAAATTTCAATGGTAAAATCAACATTACAACCGGACATTGATTAAACATTGTCAAAAAGCATGTTGTTTCAACGTTGTACTTTTGATATAGAATATTGGTTAGGAAATGATCAAATTTCAATGGTCGAATCAACGTTAGAACCCAACATTGTTTAAACGTTGTTAAAAAGCATGTTGTTTCAACGTTGTATTTGAGCTGTAGAATATTGGTAAGGAAATGACCAAATTTCAATGGTCAAATCAACGTCACAACCTGACATTGATTAAACGTTGTCAAAAAGCATGTTTTTTCAACGTTGTGTTTGTGTTGTAGAATATTGGTTGGGAAAACACCAAATTTCAATGGTTAAATAAATGTTAGAACCCTACATTGATTAAACAATGTCAAAAAGCATGTTGTTTCAAGGTTGTATTTGTGTTGTAGAATATTGGTTGGGAAATGACCAAATTTCAATGGTCAAACAAACGTCACAACCTGACATTGATTAAACATTGTCAAAAAGCATGTTGTTTCAACGTTGTGTTTGTGTTATAGAATATTGGTTAGGAAAAGACCCAATTTCAATGGTCAAATCAAGGTTAGAACCCAACATTGATTTAACGTTGTTAAAAAGCATATTGTATTTGTGTTGTAGAATATTGGTAAGGAAATGACCAAATTTCAATGGTAAAATCAACATTACAACCGGACATTGATTAAACATTGTCAAAAAGCATGTTGTTTCAACGTTGTACTTTTGATATAGAATATTGGTTAGGAAATGATCAAATTTTAATGGTCAAATCAACGTTAGAACCCAACACTGATTAAACGTTGTTAAAAAGCATGTTGTTTCAACGTTGTATTTGTGCTGTAGAATATTGGTAAGGAAATGACCAAATTTCAACGGTCAAATCAACGTTACAACCGGACATTGATTTAACGTCGTCAAAAAGCATGTTGTTTCAACGTTGTATTTGTGTTGTAGAATATTGGTTAGGAAATGACCAAATTTCAACGGTCAAATCAACGTTACAACCGGACATTGATTTAACGTCGTCAAAAAGTATGTTGTTTCAACGTTGTATTTGTGTTGGAGAATATTGGTTGGAAAATGACCAAATTTCAATGGTCAAATCAACGTTAGAACCCAACACTGATTAAACGTTGTTAAAAAGCATGTTGTTTCAATGTTGTATTTGTGTTGTAGAATATTGGTATTTAAATTACCAAATTTCAATGGTCAAATCAACGTCACAACCTGACATTGATTAAACGTTGTCAAAAAGTATGTTGTTTCAACGTTGTGTTTGTGTTGTAGAATATTGGTTGGGAAAACACCAAATTTCAATGGTTAAATAAATGTTAGAACCCTACATTGATTAAACAATGTTAAAAAGCATGTTGTTTCAAGGTTGTATTTGTGTGGTAGAATATTGGTTGGGAAATGACCAAATTTCAATGGTCAAACAAACGTCACAACCTGACATTGATTAAACATTGTCAAAAAGCATGTTGTTTTAACGTTGTGTTTGTGTTATAGAATATTGGTTAGGAAATGACCCAATTTCATTGGTCAAATCAAGGTTAGAACCCAACATTGATTTAACGTTGTTAAAAAGCATATTGTATTTGTGTTGTAGAATATTGGTAAGGAAATGACCAAATTTCAATGGTAAAATCAACATTACAACCGGACATTGATTAAACATTGTCAAAAAGCATGTTGTTTCAATGTTGTACTTTTGATATAGAATATTGGTTAGGAAATGACCAAATTTTAATGGTGAAATCAACGTTAGAACCCAACACTGATTAAACGTTGTTAAAAAGCATGTTGTTTCAACGTTGTATTTGTGCTGTAGAATATTGGTAAGGAAATGACCAAATTTCAATGGTCAAACAAACGTCACAACCTGACATTGATTAAACATTGTCAAAAAGCATGTTGTTTCAACGTTGTGTTTGTGTTATAGAATATTGGTTCGGAAAAGACCCAATTTCAATGGTCAAATCAAGGTTAGAACCCAACATTGATTTAACGTTGTTAAAAAGCATATTGTATTTGTGTTGTGGAATATTGGTAAGGAAATGACCAAATTTCAATGGTAAAATCAACATTACAACCGGACATTGATTAAACATTGTCAAAAAGCATGTTGTTTCAACGTTGTACTTTTGATATAGAATATTGGTTAGGAAATGATCAAATTTCAATGGTCAAATCAACGTTAGAACCCAACATTGTTTAAACGTTGTTAAAAAGCATGTTGTTTCAACGTTGTATTTGTGTTGTAGAATATTGGTAAGGAAATGACCAAATTTCAATGGTCAAATCAACGTCACAACCTGACATTGATTAATCGTTGTCAAAAAGCATGTTTTTTCAACGTTGTGTTTGTGTTGTAGAATATTGGTTGGGAAAACACCAAATTTCAATGGTTAAATAAATGTTAGAACCCTACATTGATTAAACAATGTCAAAAAGCATGTTGTTTCAAGGTTGTATTTGTGTTGTAGAATATTGGTTGGGAAATGACCAAATTTCAATGGTCAAACAAACGTCACAACCTGACATTGATTAAACATTGTCAAAAAGCATGTTGTTTCAACGTTGTGTTTGTGTTATAGAATATTGGTTAGGAAAAGACCCAATTTCAATGGTCAAATCAAGGTTAGAACCCAACATTGATTTAACGTTGTTAAAAAGCATATTGTATTTGTGTTGTAGAATATTGGTAAGGAAATGACCAAATTTCAATGGTAAAATCAACATTACAACCGGACATTGATTAAACATTGTCAAAAAACATGTTGTTTCAACGTTGTACTTTTGATATAGAATATTGGTTAGGAAATGATCAAATTTCAATGGTCAAATCAACGTTAGAACCCAACACTGATTAAACGTTGTTAAAAAGCATGTTGTTTCAACGTTGTATTTGTGCTGTAGAATATTGGTAAGGAAATGACCAAATTTCAACGGTCAAATCAACGTTACAACCGGACATTGATTTAACGTCGTCAAAAAGCATGTTGTTTCAACGTTGTATTTGTGTTGTAGAATATTGGTTAGGAAATGACCAAATTTCAATGGTCAAATCAACGTTACAATCGGACATTGATTAAACATTGTCAAAAAGTATGTTGTTTCAACGTTGTATTTGTGTTGGAGAATATTGGTTGGAAAATGACCAAATTTCAATGGTCAAATCAACGTTAGAACCCAACACTGATTAAACGTTGTTAAAAAGCATGTTGTTTCAATGTTGTATTTGTGTTGTAGAATATTGGTATTTAAATTACCAAATTTCAATGGTCAAATCAACGTCACAACCTGACATTGATTAAACGTTGTCAAAAAGCATGTTTTTTCAACGTTGTGTTTGTGTTGTAGAATATTGGCTGGGAAAACACCAAATTTCAATGGTTAAATAAATGTTAGAACCCTACATTGATTAAACAATGTTAAAAAGCATGTTGTTTCAAGGTTGTATTTGTGTTGTAGAATATTGGTTGGGAAATGACCAAATTTCAATGGTCAAACAAACGTCACAACCTGACATTGATTAAACATTGTCAAAAAGCATGTTGTTTCAACGTTGTGTTTGTGTTATAGAATATTGGTTAGGAAATGACCCAATTTCAATGGTCAAATCAAGGTTAGAACCCAACATTGATTTAACGTTGTTAAAAAGCATATTGTATTTGTGTTGTAGAATATTGGTAAGGAAATGACCAAATTTCAATGGTAAAATCAACATTACAACCGGACATTGATTAAACATTGTCAAAAAGCATATTGTTTCAACGTTGTACTTTTGATATAGAATATTGGTTAGGAAATGATCAAATTTCAATGGTCGAATCAACGTTAGAACCCAACATTGTTTAAACGTTGTTAAAAAGCATGTTGTTTCAACGTTCTATTTGTGTTGGAGAATATTGGTTAGGAAATGATCAAATTTCAATGGTCAAATCAACGTTAGAACCGGACATTGATTTAACGTCGTCAAAAAGCATGTTGTTTCAACGTTGTATTTGTGTTGTAGAATATTGGTTAGGAAATGACCAAATTTCAATGGTCAAATCAACATCAGAAGACAACATTGATTAAACGTTGTCAAAAAGTATGTTGTTTCAACATTATGTTTGAGTAGCTCAAGGTCAGGACCTAATTCAACAAGTTCTCAACGTTGTTTCAATGTCTTGTGCCTGCTAGGAAGGTTCTTTATTGTGAATTCTTCCACACATGCAAGACATTCAGAAGAATGGAGATGTTGTTTCTCTCTCACCCTGTACTCTGGAGAAAATGTCCTAGCTTGGGAAGAGAACGGTCGCTGCGTCCACACCAGCCACCGAGCAGTTTGTCGTTTCGAAAACCATCCATTCGTCCGTTTTCTACCACTTGTCCCTCTCGCAGGGTGGCTGGTTTTGAAAACCAGAAAAGGGGAAATGACACACCAGAAAGACGCCATGTTGTCGCCACAAAACCAAAGCGCTTAAAACTCTTCAGCAAAACAATTTAATATCCGAGGAGCCAGAACGTTCACCGAGTTGAAGTCTCACGAGGTTTGCTGACATCACGCGTGATCTTTATTTTCAAAGCCCAAGTTTGGTTTGACTTAAGAGGCAGACTTGGTTGAACGGAAGTTCCTCGGCATAACGTTTGTTTTGAGCGATGCTACCACCGACCACTAGAGGCCGATCACCTGCGGGTTCTTCACGTTCACGTTGTATAATAAATATTTGATCCTGAGATGGTATTTTAAGTTGACTTCTTACAAATATATGAAGAGTACGTACATTTCATGTTAGTTTTATTGTTATAGTGTAAAAAATATATTAAAGTTTAGAAATTAATTTGTATTTGATTCAGTGAAACAAGTATTTGATGCAAATACAAAATGTGATTTAGTACTTTAGGAGAAAGTACTGTTGGCAAGCACAGACTTTCTTGTAGTATTGTAGTAGTACTTGTATTAGTTTAGACAGACTTAGACTTCCTTTTTATTGTCATTCAAAGTTGAACTTTACAGTACAGATAAGAACGAAATTTTGTTGCATTAGCTCGTTGTAGTGCAGGATAAAAGAGTAATAAGGTGCAGATATAAATAAATAGATTACAGTACAGATAAATATATTGTACTTTTGCATATGCATCCACGTTTATGGATGTATGTTATATTGTCTTTATATTCCAGCCAGTTAATCCATTTTTGGGGGGGAATTGAGGGGATTATTATAATGCGTTCAAGAGTCTTACGGCCTGAGGGAAGAAGCTGTTACAGAACCTGGAGGTTCTGCTACGGAGGCTGCGGAACCTCTTTCTAGAGTCCAGCAGTAAAAACAGTCCTTGGTGGGGGTGGGAGGAATTTCTGCAGATTTTCTAAACCCTGGTCAGGCAGCGGCTTTTTGCGATCTCCTGGATAGGGGGAAGAGGAGTCTTGATGATCTTTTCCGCCGTCCTCACCACTCTCTGCAGAGACTTCCAGTCTTGTAGTGTATTGTACTTGTTGCACTTGTAGTAGTGTGCTTGTAGTTCCTTGAAGTATTTAATACGTGTGATGAGAGAAGTACTTGATGAAGTACTTGTGATGTTGTGTGTTTCAGGGCTGCTCAGTGCTGAGTGGGAGGGGAACTACACTGAGAAGGAGATCTGTGTATATAGAGGATCCACTGTGAAGCTTCAGTGCTCCTTTAAGTTCCCGCCCACAGAAGACGGGCGTGAGATCAAGATCAAGGAAACATTTTGGTTCACCAAAGATTCAAAGGAAGATCTGAGACTGGACCCTCAGTACTTTGGTAGGATGCAGTCTGACTGTCATGGCAACCTCTGCAATCTGACCATCGCAGACGTGAGACGGAGTGACGAGTACACGTTCAGATTCACAACTAACCATTCCAGAGGAGACTTCATCGTCACGCCTGGTGTCAAAGTGACCGTCACTGGTACTGCTTTCCATAAAACACATTTCCACCAAGCTCAGTCCAGTTTGAGGTCAGGATGGTCTGCTGTGAGTAGGCGGGGCCAGCCACAGTGACATCATAGTGTGGCGCCAACACAGAACTACAATGGAGGACATTTTGTTTTTGATCTTGTTCACATTCTGGAAGTGACCATTTGCTGTCCTCCAATCAACACACTGCACTGTGTCTAGCTCCGCCCCTTTAGCTGCCTTATACTGTACTTGGCTTCCTGACAAGTTATTTTGGTACTCTTCACAACTTATGAGAACAAAAACTGTACTGCCTTTGTTGGAAGTGGACATGAAGACTTTTATTTTGAAATGATTGAAGTTTTCCTTTCATTCCAGATCTGAAAGTACAACAGTGGGAGTCCAAGTATGAAGATGGCAATTTTTGGCATTATCTGAAGTGTGTCAGCAATACTTGCAGTCCTTGGTCTCCTTCTTCATACGTCTGGTATAAGAATGGAGAGGAAATCCAAAATGCAAAGTCCCAAGAGTACAGAGTAGACTTACTCTCCACAGACAGTTACTCCTGTGCTGTAAGAGGACACGAGCAAGCTGTGTCTCCTCCAGAGTGTGAGTGGACTCTTCAGTCTTCTGCTGCACGTCACATGTAACTTTGTGCTGACTCAGCTCAATGCTTCTTCTGTCTTTCAGGTGTGTACTGGTCATGTCACAAGGTGGTTTACTACAAGAGACACATCTGTGCCATCCAAGGATCATCAGTGGACATTAACTTTGAATACACGAGCGATGGAGATATCCTGACACAATTCTGGTTCCGTACAGATTCTAGTCACTGGAGGAATCCCTCCATGACTGAAGATCTCTGGTCAGACCCTCAGTATGAAGGTCGTCTTGAATTACCTCCTGAGACTTTTGGAAAAAGCACACTGAGAATAAAAGATGTGAGGCAGAGTGATTCTGCTGAGTACCGCTTCAAATTCACCGCCTATAAAGATTTTGAATGGAGGAGTATTTTACCTGGAATCACCTTGACAGTAACAGGTATGAACACACCTGCCAAACATGCCCAATAATACAACTATATTACAAATAACAAATTACATTAAATAAAACATATATATTCATTATATTACATTGTTTTAAGTGTATTATTTTTTGAATAAATGATTTTATAACACAGTAATTTAATGTGTTTTTTAATCAGTTTAACAAAATAACACATACTAATACAATTCCAAATCCAAACCAGTCCCAGCCCAGCAACATTCTGAACAGCAACCAACAGAGCAATTGAGAAGACACACAAACACGACACAAACAATCCAAAGGAGTCAAACAAAAATGAATGATAGAAACAGAATCATTATTAATAAGAATTACAACATAACATTGATTAAAAACATGAAAAAAACAACAAGCAAAAGATAAAATAAACTTATTTTTTAGTTATAATCACTCACTTACATTGCCATCACAGCCATTTATTAAAACAAATAAAAAAGAACAATAGTGTCACAGTGGCTTACACTTGCATCACATCTCATAAGCTTGACAACACATTGATCAAATATTTACCACAAGGATAAAAATTATTCATATTTTAGATAAGAGATGTCCGATAATGGCTTTTTTGCCGATATCCGATATTCCGATATTGTCCAACTCTTGATTACCGATTCCGATATCAACCGATACCGATACAGTCGTGGAATTAACACATTATTATGTCTAATTTTGTTGTGATGCCCCGCTGGATGCATTAAACAATGTAACAAGGTTTTCCAAAATAAATCAACTTAAGTTATGGAAAAAAATGCCAACATGGCACTGCCATATTTATTATTGAAGTCACAAAGTGCATTATTATTTTTTTTTAACAAGCTTCAAAACAGCAGCTTGGAATTTGGGACATGCTCTCCCTGAGAGAGCATGAGGAGGTTGAGGTGGGCGGGGTTGAGGGGTGTATATTGTAGCGTCCCGGAAGAGTTAGTGCTGCAAGGGGTTCTGGGTATTTGTTCTGTTGTGTTTATGTTGTGTTACGGTGCGGATGTTCTTCGAAATGTGTTTGTCATTCTTGTTTGGTGTGGGTTCACAGTGTGGCGCATATTTGTAACAGTGTTAAAGTTGTTTATACGGTTACCCTCAGTGTGACCTGTATGGCTGTTGACCAAGTATGCCTTGCATTCCCTTGTGTGTGTAAAAAGCCGTAGATATTATGTGCCTGGGCCGGCACGCAAAGGCAGTGCCTTTAAGGTTTATTGGCGCTCTGTACTTCTCCCTACGTCCGTGTACACAGGAAAAAGTCATACATTTTACTTTTTGAAACCGATACCGATAATTTCCGATATTACATTTTAAAGCATTTATCGGCCGATAATATCGGCAGTCTGATATTATCGGATATCCCTATTATAGATTCATTTAATAGTTAAAACAAATTTAAATAATGGATCACATATTCCAAGATATGACTCATTTTTATCTAAACTGAATGTAATTTTTTCTTCTATCTCCATAGATTGTGTATGGCAGTCAATATCAGATGGACTATCAACATCTATGCATTTTTATTATTTGCTTATTAATATTTTTAATATGATCTAACTTTATAATCCTTTGTATTGTTTTAATGCGGGTCAGGTGTAATTTTATTTTGAAATAAGTCAGCAGCCAATCAAAAGCAAGCTGTGGGCTGCAAACTGGACTTTGGACAGTGGTGTTCCAGATGAAGCAGTCATGTGTGTATGTTGTGTGACTTGCATCTAAAATGAATATTAATATGACATGTTTCATGTTTGCTCCTCTGGCCTCCAGCTGTGCAGGTGCAGGTGATGTCAGTCACAGTTGAAGATTCTCACCTTGTTGCACAAATGTTGTGTCACACAAGCTGCCTTCCAGAAGACTTTTTGTCTTTTGTGTGGCAGCAGAATGGAAAGACTATAAAGCATGGAACCAAAGTAGAAGTCACCTTGTCACCTGGAGACTACATCACCTGTGCTGCACAACAACATCAAAATATCAGCATCTCTCCTCTCCTGTGTAAGTGCTTCTTTCTTCCAGAAAAACATGGTGCGCTACAAAGCACTTCAGTAGGAAAACAACACAAATCTTTCTTGTTTCTCTTCCAACTACAAAGTAGTAAACAACACAAACAAATGTAAATGACCTCCCAGCTGATGAACACGTTTAGCCAGCTAGCAGAAGCAGCAACCAGTCAACACGTTTGTTTTTATTCCTGCTTACGTCGCACTTGTTGCTAGGTAGACTTCATAGGGCACTGTGACGGACAGGGAGAGGCGGCAGGAAGGCATTGAGGCAAAATCAAGTAGAAAAACAACACTTTAATGTCACACTGGGGGGGTCGCAGCTTGCTGCGCGGTTGTTCTTCCAATGCAAAAAGACGGACGGCTCCGGACCAAGGCGTAAGGTAAGGAATGATTTATTTCTCATAAATCACCGAACTACCAAAAAGCAGGCAAACAACAAAAAAGGCAAGCGTGCCTAACAAACGTAAAGTTTAGATTTAGCATAGGTTATGGCATGGAACAAAAACTTACTTGTCAAAGGTGTGACGCAAACAATGAAGCCAGGCCGACTGACTGGCAAAGGCAACTTAAATAATGCCTCTGATTAGTGCTCGGGAAGCAGGTGAGCGGGCGAGCACTAATCAGAGTCAGGTGAACACAATGAGTGACCATGGCAACCCAAAACAAACTCACAGGTGCACAACCAAGAACTAAAGCAGTCCAAAACTAACAGAAAATAACTAAACAAACATGATCCAGACCACGGATCATGACAGAACCCCCTCCTCAAGGACAGATACTAGATATCCATAAAAAAAACAAAAAAACAAGCAGGGTCAAAAGTCACGGGAGGGCGGAGGGAGGACTTGGCGGTGGGTCGCCAGGCCAAGTGTCCCCGAATCCACCGAGGCAAAGTCAAGTGGCGGCGGCGAGTGGAACGCCGCTGCAGCAGGCAAGGCGGGCGACCAGGGAATGGCCACATTCGTGGCCGACGGGGAGGTGGGCGCACTTGGCGAGGCGGACGAGCAGGGAGCGGCCACATCCGTGGTCGATGGGGAGGTGGGCGCGTCGGCGCCGTCATGGTAGGCTTGGAAGCAGCGGACAAGGCAGGCGTGGACGCAGCAGCGGACGAGACAGGCATGGACGCCGCAGCGGACGAGTCAGGCGTGGACGCCGCAGCGGACGAGTCAGGCGTGGACGCCGCAGCGGACGAGTCAGGCGTGGACGCAGCAGCGGACGAGTCAGGCGTGGACGCAGCAGCGGACGAGTCAGGCGTGGACGCCGCAGCAGACGAGTCAGGCGTGGTAGCAGGTACAGGCGGCGAAGCTTAGCGTGGTGCAGGTACAGGCGGCGAAGCTTGGCGTGGTGCAGGTACAGGCGGCGAAGCTTGGCGTGGTGCAAGTACAGGCGGCGAAGCTTGGCGTGGTGCAGGTACAGGCGACGAAGCTTGGCGTGGTGCAGGTACAGGCGGCGAAGCTTTTCGCGGTGCAGGTACCGGCGGCGAAGCTTGGCGTGGTGCAGGTACCGGCGGCGAAGCTTGGCGTGGTGCAGGTACAGGCGGCGAAGCTTGGCGTGGTGCAGGTACAGGAGCTAGCCGAGGAGCAGGAACAGGAGCTAGCCGAGGAGCAGGAACAGGAGCTAGCCGAGGAGCAGGAACAGGAGCTAACCGAGGAGCAGGAACAGGAACTGGAGATAGTGGTGTTTGCAGGCCCACCGGAGATGATGGTGGCGTCTGCAGGCCCACCGGAGATGATGGTGGCAGGTGGGCCTGCAGACGCCACCATCATCTCCGGTGGGCCTGCAAACACCACTATCTCCAGTTCCTGTTCCTGCTCCTCGGTTAGCTCCTGTTCCTGGCAGGCCCACCCGGGCTGAGGTTAGCCATGAGCATGGCGGAGGCGGTCTAGCTGGGGGCTGCGGCTTGGCATGCCGAAAGACTGGTGGTGGCGGCCGGGATGGAGGTTGCGGCTTGGCAGGCCAAAAGACTGGTGGTGGCGGCCGGGCTGGAGGTTGCTGCCTGGCTGGGCGCAGCTGAGCCACCCCACCAGCACAGCTCCCGGCCCCAGCCCCCCCCCCCCCAAGGGGCAGATACCAGACGCGCTCCTTGCAGTCTGGAACAGTCTTTAAGGGTGGGTGGCGGGAGGTCAGGAGGGGGGTAGAAGCCTCCCCTTTAAATTGTCCAAATTGTCTTTTTGTATTCCCCACCTGAGTTTGCGTGGGTGGACAAAAAGAAAATGTCCGTGACTTGGGCGGGGCTTGAATCTTCGAGGGCGAAACAGAATTCAGAAAAAAAAATTCCTGGCCCATGACGTCATCAGCAGACGGCGGCGTGATGTCATCAGCCCGGGTCTCCAGCTGACTGGCAGCCCAATCCATGAACTGCTTGGCAAAATGATGAATCGGATTACCAAACTTTGGCGGCGAGGAATACTGGTCTGCTTGAGGAATCTTGCTGTCCGAAGGAGGAGTTTGGGGGAACGACGCATCATGATGGCGAAAAGAAGCCTTTCTGGCTGGCTTCCATCTTCGCCAGCGCGTCTCCATCACCTCGTGGTCCGTTTGCGGAAGAACGGAGGCTTCATTCTGTCACACGGGGGGTGGGGGGGTCGCAGCTTGCTGCGCGGTTGTTCTTCCAATGCAAAAAGACGGACGGCTCCGGACCAAGGCGTAAGGTAAGAAATGATTTATTTCTCATAAATCACCGAACTACCAAAAAGCAGGCAAACAACAAAAAAGGCAAGCGTGCCTAACAAACGTAAAGTTTAGATTTAGCATAAGTTATGGCATGGAACAAAAACTTACTTGTCAAAGGTGTGACGCAAACAATGAAGCCAGGCCGACTGACTGGCAAAGGCAACTTAAATAATGCCACTGATTAGTGCTCGGGAAGCAGGTGAGCGGGCGAGCACTAATCAGAGTCAGGTGAACACAATGAGTGACCATGGCAACCCAAAACAAACTCACAGGTGCACAACCAAGAACTAAAGCAGTCCAAAACTAACAGAAAATAACTAAACAAACATGATCCGGACCATGGATCATGACATTTAAAGAATATGAGACAGGAACCTTTCATTGGAACACTACTCTGTATTGACAATTAAATACTTATTGAAAATAAATATTTATACATTACTAAACATTTTTTGAATATTTGTTACATCTATTGTTCATCCATATAAATGACATCATCTTTGCCCAAGTAACTAGGAAAGCAAGTTGGTTGGTGTTAGTTTTTTCCAAAAATGCATACAATTATAATATAATACATCACATGATCAGTCTCTCACTACAGCTTGTCTGAAAAGGAGTAGGAAGAAGAAGAGCTCAGTTAGATAAAATAATGAGCTTGCTATATACATCAGAATCAGAATCAGAATCAGAATAGTTTTATTGCCATTGTTTGAGAACGGGTTCACAAACTAGGAATTTTTCTTGGTGCAAACGCGCGACATAAAACACATATAACACATATTTGGTAATAAAAAGAGCTGTGACTGAGCTATCAGATAGACTTAGAAGGGATTCAAGGAATTCAAGGAGCTGCTGTTAGGAGTTATTGTTCATTTGCCTGATGGCCGAGGGGAAAAAACTGTTCAGGTGGCGGGATGTGTGGGTCTGGATGGAGCGTAGTCTCCTGCCTGAGGGGAGAGGGGAGAATAGTGTGTGTCCAGGGTGAGAAGAGTCAGCTGTAATCCGACCCACACGCCTCCTGGTCCTGGAGGAGAACAAGTACATATTTATATACTGTATATATATATATATATATATATATATATATATATATATATATATATATATATATATATATATATATATATATATATATATATATATATATATATATATATATATATATATATGTATGTGTGGGAAAAAATCACAAGACTATTTCATCTCTACAGGCCTGTTTCATGAGGGATTTCCTCAATCCTCAGGAGATTTTAATGGAAGCATTCACATACCATGGTTTATATAGGGCACAGAGCGGGTGGGTACAGGCAGGCGTGGGGGCGTGGTGATTGACTCATGTGTTACCTAGGAGGTGTTTCCTTCTGTGACGGCATGCTGATACAATTTCGCTGCGCTTGTTGAGGGATGACAACTCTGGGCGGTATATGATAAACAGTTTCTCTTTTAAGCATAGGTTGCATCTTTTGTTACCACTGTTGTAAGGTGTGCTGGATGCAAGAATTTGCCATGTTATTGAGTATTCAACATTATTGTCTTTGAGATTCCAAATGTGTTTGCTGAGTTCTGTAGTGTTCCGGAGTCTTTTGCATCTGAAAGAAGCCTTGTGATTGTTCCATCTGGTTTTGAATTCTCCCTCAGTTAATCCTACGTATGTGTCGGATGTGTTAATGTCCTTGCGTATTACCTTTGCTTGGTAAACAACTGATGATTGTAAGCACCCCCCGTTGAGAGGGCAATCAGGTTTCTTGCGGCAGTTACAGCTTTTGTCGGTTTTGGAGTCGTTCTGCCTGGTGGTGGGCGGCTCCTTTTCAATTGCTTTATTGTGGTTTGAAATTATTTGCCGCATGTTGTTCATGCAGCTGTAGCTCAATTTGATGTTGTTCTTGTTGAATACTTTTCTTAGGGTGTTGCCTTTGGGGAAGTGTTTGTCGATCAGGGTGAGGAATTTGTGGCCAATATTAGTTGAGACGTTTTTGCTGTATGGGGGGTTGTACCAGATAATGTCGTTTCGTTTTCTGCTCCTTTTTGGTTGGTTTCCTGGCGTGGGTTCGTAGGTGAGGGTGAAGTTGTATCCGCATTCATCAAGTGGTTTTTGGTACGGGGGGGTTGCTTTGTCGAATTCAGCTTTGCTAGATGACAGCATCGATAGTCTTTTATTAATTCCGGTAGGTATTCTTTTCGTGGTGGTGGGTGGGTGGTTGCTGTCATGGTGCACGTATTGGAGTGTTGTGTTGGGTTTCGTGAATGGTCGGTAGCTGTTATTCCTCTGGTTGAAAGTGACGTCGAGGAAGTTGACGGTTTGCTTGTTGGCTTCAATTGTGATCCGTAGACCGTTCTCTTTGAAGATTTGGCATATACGCTTCTTGGTATTCTCGCTGCTCCTTGGCGAGGCGCGACACACTGCCAGTCCGTCATCACGGTAAATACCAAGGTTCAGGTTGAGGCTAGCGAGCTGGGAGAGGAGGAAACTCCCAACAAGTTTGCACGTTTCTGCTCCGTCGAAACTCCCCATAGTGACGTCGAATGTTGAATTCAATTCAACATTCTGCTCCGTCGAAACTCCCCATAGTGACGTCGAATGTTGAATTGAATTCAACATTCGACGTCACTATGGGGAGTTTCGACGGAGCAGAAACGTGCGAACTTGTTGGGAGTTTCCTCCTCTCCCAGCTCGCTAGCCTCAACCTGAACCTTGGTATTTACTGTGATGACGGACTGGCAGTGTGTCGCGCCTCGCCAAGGAGCAGCGAGAATACCAAGAAGCGTATATGCCAAATCTTCAAAGAGAACGGTCTACGGATCACAATTGAAGCCAACAAGCAAACCGTCAACTTCCTCGACGTCACTTTCAACCAGAGGAATAACAGCTACCGACCATTCACGAAACCCAACACAACACTCCAATACGTGCACCATGACAGCAACCACCCACCCACCACCACGAAAAGAATACCTACCGGAATTAATAAAAGACTATCGATGCTGTCATCTAGCAAAGCTGAATTCGACAAAGCAACCCCCCCGTACCAAAAACCACTTGATGAATGCGGATACAACTTCACCCTCACCTACGAACCCACGCCAGGAAACCAACCAAAAAGGAGCAGAAAACGAAACGACATTATCTGGTACAACCCCCCATACAGCAAAAACGTCTCAACTAATTTTGGCCACAAATTCCTCACCCTGATCGACAAACACTTCCCCAAAGGCAACACCCTAAGAAAAGTATTCAACAAGAACAACATCAAATTGAGCTACAGCTGCATGAACAACATGCGGCAAATAATTTCAAACCACAATAAAGCAATTGAAAAGGAGCCGCCCACCACCAGGCAGAACGACTCCAAAACCGACAAAAGCTGTAACTGCCGCAAGAAACCTGATTGCCCTCTCAACGGGGGGTGCTTACAATCATCAGTTGTTTACCAAGCAAAGGTAATACGCAAGGACATTAACACATCCGACACATACGTAGGATTAACTGAGGGAGAATTCAAAACCAGATGGAACAATCACAAGGCTTCTTTCAGATGCAAAAGACTCCGGAACACTACAGAACTCAGCAAACACATTTGGAATCTCAAAGACAATAATGTTGAATACTCAATAACATGGCAAATTCTTGCATCCAGCACACCTTACAACAGTGGTAACAAAAGATGCAACCTATGCTTAAAAGAGAAACTGTTTATCATATACCGCCCAGAGTTGTCATCCCTCAACAAGCGCAGCGAAATTGTATCAGCATGCCGTCACAGAAGGAAACACCTCCTAGGTAACACATGAGTCAATCACCACGCCCCCACGCCTGCCTGTACCCACCCGCTCTGTGCCCTATATAAACCATGGTATGTGAATGCTTCCATTAAAATCTCCTGAGGATTGAGGAAATCCCTCATGAAACAGGCCTGTAGAGATGAAATAGTCTTGTGATTTTTTTCCCACACATACATATTACGCTCTACCACGGTATCGAGCACTATTTTTTGGATAATCTAATTAAGACATATATATATATATATATATATATATATATATATATATATATATATATATATATATATATATATATATATATATATATATACATACATACATACATATACATATATATATATATATATATATATATATATATATACTTACATATACATATATATACATATGTATATACATACATATATATATATATATATATATATATATACATATATATATATATATATATATATATATATACATATACATATTTATATACATACATATATATGTATGTATGTATGTATGTATATACATACATATACATATATATTAGGGGTGTGGGAAAAAATTGATTCGAATTCGAATCGCGATTCTCACGTTGAGCGATTCAGAATCGATTGTCATTTTTAAAAAATCGATTTTTTAATTATTTTTTATTTTTATTTTTAATCCAACAAAACAACACACAGCAATACCATAACAATGCAATCCAATTCCAAAACCAAACCCGACCCAGCAACACTCAGAACAGCAATAAACAGAGAAATTGAGAGGAGACACAAACACGACACAGAACAAACCAAAAGTAATGAAACAAAAATGAATATTATCAACAAGAGTATCAATATGAGTTACAATTTCAACATAGCAGTGATTAAAAATCCCTCATTGACATTATCATTAGACATTTATAAAAAATAAAAATAAAAAAGAACAATAGTGTCACAGTGGCTTACACTTGCATCGCATCTCATAAGCTTGACAACACACTGTGTCCAATATTTTCACAAAGATAAAATAAGTCATATTTTTGATTCATTTAATAGTTAAAACAAATTTACATTATTGCAATCAGTTTATAAAACATTGTCCTTTACAATTATAACAGCTTTTTACAAAAATCTACTACTCTGCTTGCATGTCAGCAGACTGGGGTAAATCCTGCTGAAATCTATGTATTCCATGAATAGAGAATCCTTTTGAATCGGGAAAAAAATCGTTTTTGAATGGAGAATCGTGTTGAATTGAAAAAAAAAAATCGATTTTGAATCGAATCGTGACCCCAAAAATCAATATTGAATCGAATTTATAATTTTTAATTTTTAATTTATTTATTATTTGATTCCCTTGACTACATTGGCCTGGAAACGCTGCCTGGGCTTTGCTGCCCGCATGACCTGACTTTGGATAAATGGAAGAAGATGGATGGATGGTTAATTTGCATGCATCAATATTATCATTACATTTGTATACATATATTGAACTTAAATTATTTTTAAAATCCATCCATTTTTTTCTACCGCTTGTCCCTATTCTTTTGACATATTTTTGAATAGCAACAAATTAAATGAGAAGTTTTTAGTGTGCAGTATGTATATTACACAGATATTATACGTACATCATGCGTGTTTGTTTGGAGTTTGGGGTCCCCTTGTAGTCTGGCATTGGAGTAAAGTGAGGCAGTGATCCACCAGATCCAGCAGAGGGCGCTGCACGTGTACTGTGATGCACTGTCAAGTGTAATGTGCACGTCAGGAGCAGTAAAAGGTGTTGAGGAGTGTTTGGCCTTGGTGGAGGTCTGCTGCTGCTTTACTGACTGTGCTGAAAAGTAGAAGAACATGTTTGTTTAAAACTTCTTGTTCTTCCTCCAGATGTTCTGAAAAGACCCTCAGTGTCTCTGAGTGATGCTGGGGACATAGTGGAGGGTCGTCCACTGACACTGACCTGCTACATCGACAACTACAACTACTCCTCAGCAACAGTTGATTACTGCTGGTACAAGAAGAAGAATGTGTCTTCAGATGATGAAGTCCTCAGTAAAGGTCGACAACTGGTCTTCAAGTCCATCAAGTCTTCAGACTCAGCAGAGTATTGGTGTACTGTGGAGAACAAGCTGGGAAAGAAGACATCAGAACCCGTCTTCATTGATGTCCAATGTGAGTACAACTATGTCCTTAAGACGTGTGGTGACTGATGAGGACAATGTCCTGTCCCTCAGATCCTCCCAGGTGGTCCTCTTTGTCCATCAGTCGGTCTCCTGTCATCGTTGAGGGACAGTCGGTGAATCTGACCTGCAGCAGCAATGCTAACCCGGCCGCCATCTCCACCTGGTACAAGGACCACCAAACTCTGACCCAAAAACCACAAGAACACTATCGTTTTGTCTCCATCCGCTCTGAAGATGCCGGAACATTCAACTGCGAGTCTGAGAATAAACATGGACGTGTCAACTCTTCAACAGTCTTCATAGACGTCCAATGTAAGTACCAAGATCTGACATAGTAGTACTCAGTCCAAAATGGACGTCTACTTTTGGCACCAAAGTCCAGCATGGCGGTCCAATTTAAGTACTCATTTCCAGTATGGATGTTTAGTATGTTCAGAGGATCATGTTATTTCATGACAGTTTCCATGAATGATCCAGAGTTCCTGCATGAAAATATGTTGTTCTTCAGATGCTCCAAAGCGTCCGTACGTGTCTGTAGTTCAGTCCAAGAAGTTGTCGGCTGGCAGTCTGGTGAATCTTACCTGCAGCAGCGATGCTAACCCGGCCGCTAGCTACACCTGGTACAAGGAGAACATGTCGTCTCCTCTGGCATCAGGTCAGACACTGACCATCAAAGACATCAGTCCATGTCAGACGCTCGCCATCAGGAACATCACAGAGCAGGGTGGCCATGATTATTACTGTGAGGCCAACAACAGCAGGGGGCGCCACATCATTGGTGTGCACGTGAGCGTGAATGGTAAGACCCCTCATGTCCAAAACACATCTGTGTCTCCTGAAGACATCTACTGTATGTCCATGTGTAGGAATGTCCTGTAGAACGATAAACATCATCAGGCTGTTCTGTTCTGCTGTTGTGTTCGTGGGCATCCTGATCATCCTGACTCTGCACTTCAGGTAAAAAGTAGGACTGTCAAAATGAACACTTTAATGCAGATTAATCCATCATCATTACCGGTAATCTGATTAAACATTGTAACACAATTAACCCACAATGTTTGTGTGAAATGTTATTTTGTAAAAACGGATCATGTTTTTGTTAACATGAACATGATGCTAAAGGTGTTTACTTGTACTTCCCGGACAAGCTCAGCAGATTTTTTTTTTTCCAATTGCAGGACGACGTCTCCCTCGTCCACCGCAGATCCAAATGAGCTCGTTGAGCCTGCAGAGGTGACATCTTGTTGGTTCTGGTGTCATGAATCCAGTCTCACTGTCATCGTATGTCCTCTTGTCAGCAGCTGGACCATGGCGACTACGACGATATTGATGCAGACGACTATGAGGATATTGATGCAGAAGACACGCTGTGACGGACATCTGACCATGAACAACAAAGTTGTTTTAAAATATTCATATTTTCACTTCCCGCGCTGGAATGTCTAACAGGAAGAGGCAAGAATAGAAATACATCACTCATGCACGGGCAAAGGAACAGAGAGAGAGACTAATTAAAAGAAGAATTAATTCAAATCAAAAATATACAAAATATAAGTTAAAAGGAATGAAAACCATCCATCCATCCATACATCTTCTTCCACTTATCCAAGGTTGGGTCGCAGGGGCAGCAGCCTAAGCAGGGAAGCCCAGACTTCCCTCTCCCCAGCCATTTCGTCCAGCTCCTACCGGGGGATCCCAAGGCGTTCCCAGGCCAGCCGGGAGACATAGTCTTCCCAACGTGTCCTGGGTCTTCCCCGTGGCCTCCTACCGGTCGGACGTACCCGAAACACCTCCCTAGGGAGGCGTTCGGGTGGCATCCTGACCAGATGCCCGAACCACCTCATCTGGCTCCTCTCGATGTGGAGGAGCAGCGGCTTTAGTTTGAGCTCCCCCCGGATGACAGAGCTTCTCACCCTATCCCTAAGGGAGAGCCCCGCCACCCGGTGGAGGAAGCTCATTTCGGCCGCTTGTACCCGTGATCGTGTCCTTTCGGTCATAACCCAAAGCTCATGACCATAGGTGAGGATAGGAACGTAGATCGACCGGTAAATTGAGAGCTTTGCCTTCCGGCTCAGCTCCTTCTTCACCACAACGGATCGATACAGCGTCCGCATTACTGAAGACGCCGCACCGATCTGCCTGTCGACCTCACGATCCACTCTTCCCTCACTCGTGAACAAGACTCCGAGGTACTTGAACTCCTCCACTTGGGGCAAGATCTCCTCCCCAACCTGGAGATGGCACTCCACCCTTTTCCGAGTGAGAACCATGGACTCTGACTAGGAGGTGCTGATTCCCATCCCAGTTGCTTCACACTCGGCTGCGAACCGATCCAGTGAGAGCTGAAGATCTTGGCCAGATGAAGCCATCAGGACCACATCATCTGCAAAAAGCAGAGACCTAATCCTGCCGCCACCAAACCAGATACCCTCAACGCCCTGACTGCGCCTAGAAATTATGTCCATAAAAGTTATGAACAGAATCAGTGACAAAGGGCAGCCTTGGCGGAGTCCGACCCTCACTGGAAACGGGTCCGTTTTACTGCCGGCAATGCGGACCAAGCTCTGACACTGATCATACAGGGAGCGGACCGCCACAATCAGACAGTCCGTTACCCCAAACTCTCTGAGCACTCCCCACAGGACTTCCCGGGGTACACGGTCGAATACCTTCTGCAAGTCCACAAAGCGCATGTAGACTGGTTGGGCAAACTCCCATGCACCCTCAAGGACCCTGCCGAGAGTATAGAGGACGAAAACCACACTGTTCCTCCTGAATCCGAGGTTTGACTATCCGGCGTAGCCTCCTCTCCAGTACACCTGAATAGACCTTACCGGAAAGGCTGAGGAGTGTGATCCCACGATAGTTGGAACACACCCTCCGGTTCCCCTTCTTAAAGAGAGGAACCACCACCCCGGTCTGCCAATCCAGAGGTACGGCCCCCGATGTCCACGCGATGTTGCAGAGTCTTGTCAACCAAGACAGCCCCACAGCATCCAGAGCCTTAAGGAACTCCGGGCGGGTCTCATCCACCCCCGGGGCCTTGCCACCGAGGATGTGTTTTAACTACCTCGGCAACCTCAGCCCCAGAAAGAGGAGAGCCCACCACAGATTCCCCAGGCACTGCTTCCTCATAGGAAGACGTCTTGGTAGGATTGAGGAGGTCTTCGAAGTATTCCCTCCACCGATCCACAACACCCGCAGTCGAGGTCAGCAGAACACCATCCCCACCATACACGGTGTCGACATTGCACTGCTTCCCTTTCCTGAGGCAGCGGATGGTGGTCCAGAATCGCTTCGAAGCCGTCTGGAAGTCGTTTTCCATGGATTCCCCGAACTCCTCCCATGTCCGAGTTTTTGCCTCCGTGACCGCTGAAGCCGCACACCGCTTGGCCTGTCGGTACCTGTCCGCTGCCTCCGGAGTCCTATGAGCCAAAAGAACCCGATAGTTCTCTTTCTTCAGCTTGACGGCATTCCTCACCGCTACACCAGCGGGTTCTAGGATTACCGCCACGACAGGCACCAACCACCTTGCGGCCACAGCTCCAATCGGCCGCCTGGACAATAGAGGTACGGAACATCGTCCACTCTGGCTCAATGTACAGCACCTCCATCGTGACATGTTCAAAGTTCTTCCGAAGGTGGGAATTGAAACTCTCTCTGACAGGAGACTCTGCTAGGCGTTCCCAGCAGACCCTCACAATGCGTTTGGGCCTGCCAGGTCTGTCCGGCCTCCTCCCCCACCATCAGTAGAAAACCAACTGACAAAATAAAGTCTGCTGTGCCGCCTTTCTCGCCTATTTCTGTATCTTCCACAGTTTGGTGTGCGGCTGGAAGAAGAACTGGACACCCCTGACATTGATTAGTCTGCATAATATATTAGCAGAGTGCATTTTGCTAGCAGTCGCCAGGTTCTCTCCTTGTAATCCCCAGCTCTCCATGTGGTCTGCAGGAATCCCCCTCCGCCAGCTTTAACACCTTTTCCGCAGTCAGGTGTGCCCGGTTTGTCGGAGCCCGGCCTAGTAGATTGTGTTTTGTTTTCATGGTGTGCCACCCTTTTCAACACCATCGCCTTTAGTTCTTGCTGCCTTTTATACCTGACCTCGTATTAAAGAGGAACTTAACTGTCTTCCGTCTCTGCATTTACGGAGATAAACACCTCACCAGAAATGTTTTAAATGAGCAAATAGATAGGAATAACAAAAATGTATCAATAAATAGAAAATAAATGGCAATACAATAAAGATGGATTAGAAAATCATAGCTGATCTGTAGGTCCACTGAAGGCTACACCCAAATTCAGCGTTATCTTGGGGAAACAAGGGTAGAGTGTCCATGGACGAAGATTGATTGCTTCTTTAAAGGGATGTGTGGCCAGAAGAAGACCTACGGGTGCGGTTAGGTTAGCCGAATTAGACTTATTCATATTAGACTTCGGACTTTGCCGTTTTAAAAGTAACCTGAAATAGTATGAACTTGGAACTAAAATAGGGTATTAGACAAATAGCAAATTCCAAACTGAAGACCAAAATCAATTCGATTTAGGATTGGACAAAGGCAAACGTTGTGACAGCGAGTCAAGACATTTACATTTCTGTGCAGAAACATTTGATTGGGCTAGTCTTTTTATTGAGGCGTTAAATTGCCTCGAAGGGGGGAATATGAAGTATCTGTAAATTGTAGTGTGTACATTTCTTTTAATACAGGGCCTTATTTCATCTAACCCAGGTCCCAAAATTTTATAGGGGATTATTCCAATAAGGAAAGATGCCCTTAGATAGCTCCTGCAGCTCTTTAAAAGATGGCCTGCTAGTTCCCAACAGTTAAGTTAAAGGCCTACTGGAACCCACTACTACCGACCACGCAGTCTGATAGTTTATATATCAATGATGAAATCTTAACATTGCAACACATGCCAATACGGCCGGGTTAACTTATAAAGTGCAATTTTAAAATTCCCGCCACACTTCCGGTTGAAAAACTCCTTTGGATATGATTTATGCGTGCGACGTCACAAAATCCACAGAAGTGGTTGGACCCCATCGACCCGATACAAAAACCTCTTGTTTTCTTCGACAAAATTCCACAGTATTCTGGACATCTGTGTTGGTGAATCTTTTGCAATTTGTTTAATGAACAATGGAGGCTGCAAAGAAGAACGTTGTAGGTGGGATCGATCGGTGTATTAGCGGCTAAGTACAATACTTACAGCAACACAACAAGGACTACTTACTACGCCTAGCCGATGCTTGCCGCCAAACCCACGGATGAAGTCCTTCGTCGCGCCGTCGATCGCTGGAACGCAGGTGAGCACGGGTGTTGATGGGAAGATGAGGGCTGGCTGGCGTAGGTGGAGCGCTAATGTTTTTATCATAGTTCTGTGAGATCCGGTTGCTAAGTTGCTAAATTAGCCTTAGCGTCGTTAGCAACAGCATTGTTAAGCCTTACCAGGCTAAGAATTTTTAACCGTGTAGTTACATGTACACGGTTTAATAGTATTGTTGATCTTCTGTCTATCCTTCCAGTCAGGGGTTTATTTCTTTTGTTTCTATCTTCATTTGAGAACGATGCTATCATGTTAGCTCAGTAGCTAAGTGTGTCACCGATGTATTGTCGTGGAGATAAAAGTCACTTTAAATGTCCATTTCGCGTGCTCGACTCTCATTTTCAAGAGGATATAGTATCCGAGGTGGTTTAAAATACAAATCCGTGATCCACAATAGAAAAAGGAGAAAGTGTGGAATCCAATGAGCCAGCTTGTACCTAAGTTACGGTCAGAGCGAAAAAAGATACGTCCAACACTGCCTCTCGAGTCCTTCACTGTAACGTTCCTCATCTACGAATCTTTCATCCTCGCTCAAATTAATGGGGTAATCGTCGCTTTGTCGCTCCGAACCTCTCTCGCTCCATTGTAAACAACGGGGAATTGTGAGGAATACTAGCTCCTGTGACGTCACGCTACTTCCGGTACAGGCAAAGCTTTTTTTATCAGCAAGCAAAAGTTGCGAACTTTATCGTCGATTTTCTCTACTAAATCCTTTCAGCAAAAATATGGCAATATCGCGAAATGATCAAGTATGACACATAGAATGGATCTGCTATTCCCGTTTAAATTTTAAAAAATCATTTCAGTAGGCCTTTAAGTTAGAGTTAAAGTACCAATGATTGTCAAAAACACACTAGGTGTGGTGAAATGTGTCCTCTGCATTTGACCCATCCCCTTGTTCACCCCCTGGGAGATGAGGGGACCACGCCTGGGAATCATGCACTGTGGACCTCAGAGGTATGTGGGGTAGGATGGGAGTATAAACACATTAACAACATCTTCTAGCAGCCCACACCAATAGGTGTAGGGATCAGGTGTCAGAGGTCACCCGCCTCAAGGGAAGAAAGTGACCACGCACAGATGTTTTACAAACTAGGCTTTGTCCAGACTGGCTGGCACCCATAATAGAACAAAGAAGAGTATTGTAAGGTATTTAAGGAGAAGTTGTCTTAGCAGAAACATAGAGATTTTCATTTGGCTATCATATCCTTCAGGTTTGCTGCAGCACCTGTAAAGTGAGGCTCGCTTCATCAAATAAAGCTTTTGTTCAACAATTCTTCACCGGCGTCATCATTGACCCATACTCACCACCGAATCATCCTTAGGGCCGGACAAGGATGACAAGACCAGCGAAATGCATCAACGGCTTTCTGGCCGCGAAGATATTAAAAGGCCTGCCTCATCCATTGAAACCATTCTCTGTTTACGTGACACAGAGTAGCGAAAAGCTAACATTTGTAGAGTTTAAAACAAGGCTGAGGAGCCATGAGATTACGGAAGAGTTTGGTCGTGCTCGCTTTGGAGAAGACAGCCAGATGAAAGTCGAAATAAGAGACGATTGGAAGGAGAAACTCACCTGTGGAGTGCACGTGGGCCGAAGCGAGCGGTGGCTGAGGACCACACGTGGAGCGAGTGGACGACGCCACGCTCAGAAGTGTGAAGTTGAAAGGCCTCATTGTGGACTTGGGAGCAACGAAGCACATCATCACAAACCTTGCACTTTTTGTAACCTTTGACTCCAGTTTTAAGGCCCACAGCAATATATTGGAGCTGGCTGATGGAGTGACGGCCAACGGCACGGCGCTGAAAGAGGGCAGTGCCAAAGTGCGCTTGAGAGGCAGCAAAGGTGTGGATGCGATCCTGAAGGAGGCTCTACATGTCCCATCATTTTGCTAGGACATCTTTTCTGTCAAAGCCGCGACCACGCAAGCAGCGACAGTCATCTTCAACGGACAGAATCGACTCGTTCCCAAAAAACGTACAACTTTAGGGACTGCGTGGCAAAGTTGGGAGAGTGGCCGTGCCAGCAATCTGAGGGTTACTGGTTCAATCCCCACCTTCTACCATCCTAGTCACGTCCGTTGTGTCCTTGAGGAAGACACTTCATGCTTGCTCCTGATGGGTGCTGGTTAGCGCCGTGCATGGCAGCTCCCGCCATCAGTGTGTGAATGTGTGAATGTGTGTGTGTGAATGGGTGAATGTGGAAATAGTGTCAAAGCGCTTTGAGTTCCTTAAAACAAAGGTAGAAAAGCGCTATACAAGTACAACCCATTTAGCATTTACATTTACCATTCATATAATCGACTGTTTTATCCAAGCACTACCAGGAATGACGTATTGCGTGCTACGACATTCAGACCGAAGTACATGTCAAACTACTTCCTTAACGTAAATGACCGCCATAACCACAACACCAGGGGGACCTCCACTAACCATGTTAAACCCAGATTCCGAACTAGCAAAGGTCTTAACTCATTCTCTTTCTATGCCACATCAATGTGGAATGCGCTCCCAACAGGTATAAAAGAAAGGGCATCTCTATCCTCCTTCAAAACCGCAATAAATCATTGGTACTTTAATCTTAATCTTAAAAATTCACCTCCAGGCAGCTACAACCCTAAACTAACACCCTCCCCGGATTGCTAATAATCAAATGTAAACAATCAAATGCAGATACTTTTTCTTATGCCTTCTGATCTCTCTCTCTCTCTTTCTCTCTCTCTCTCTCTCTCTATGTCCACTACTTGATTTCCACCCCTGATTGTAAATAATGTAAATAATTCAATGTGATTATCTTGTGTGATGACTGTATTATGATGATAGTATATATGATAGTATATATCTGTATCATGAATCAATTTAAGTGGACCCCGACTTAAACAAGTTGAAAAACTTATTCGGGTGTTACCATTTAGTGGTCAATTGTACGGAATATGTACTTCACTGTGCAACCTACTAATAAAAGTCTCAATCAATCAATCAATCAATGGCATGAAGTTTTAGGCCACTGCAATTATGATGACTGTCAAAGTTGGAATGTGCCACCAATGGGATGAAAATGAAGGGTACTACTACTACTATTTCAGTACTACCACTACTACTACCCTTTTGTACCTGATCTCCCATCACAGCTCGTCTTTCTAGCAGACAACTAGCATATCTCTCTGAGCTGCTCCACCTCTTTCTGTTGTGAATAATAAAGGATTCATTTTGAATAATAGCATGAAATATTCCAGCACCTTCATAATGTTTAGTTATACTAAAGCGTCACTCAAATCTAAATATATTTATATAGCTTTATTGGGCCCGGCTACATTGATCCATTATGAAATCAACCTGAGATATTTCTGTCCGTTACGTTTATTTATTATATTATTATTAAATAATATTAATAAAAAATTTTTTTAAAATACATAAATCAATAAATAATTAAATTAATGAATAAATTAATTAATAATAATAATAATTATTATTATTATTATTATATATTTAAAAACATATATATATATATATATATATATATATATATATATATATATATATATATATATATATATATATATATATATATATATATATATATATAAGAAGATCACAGACATGCTGACACACAAGGTCACTACCCCAGCAGCTGGCCGACTCGCAGCACCTCGGAATACCTTGCAGTACCAAGCTACCACAATAGATGCGGGGACTAGACCCAGCAGGCCCCAACCAAGACTGGCACCCGGAAGGGATGGACGGTGGGACCCAGGAGCTCCACACACGCAGTCCGGATGCAGTAGCCTGAGGCGCCAACCCCCGCCCGACAAGCAGGCCCAGAGCGTACCCCCAGAAATATACATGCATACATACATACATACATACATACATATATATATATATATATATATATATATATATATATATATATATATATATATATATATATATATATATATATATATATATATAAAAACTAGTCTTAACTTATATATATATATATACATTCTTTGAAGTCTTTAAAGTAAAGTATTCCCACACTTTTGACGACGTAGGTCGTACACTTTTCTCCATTGAAGCAGTAACCTCAAGATGTTTCTCCGCTGAACTATCCGTACTGCCATTTTTCGAATGTTTACAGGTAAAGTAGACTGCGTTGTCACGTGAGCTGCACATGACACATAATATCGTTTAACTTGCGCATAGCATAGATCCAAGAAATCGATGACTAAATTAATAGCCAACTATTTTTATAATCGATTTTAATCGATTTAATCGATTAGTTGTTGCAGCCCTAGATGAGTGGTCCACCCTGGTCCCGACTTTGGACAGCTAGCGCCGCATCTGTGGTCATCGAATCTGTGCCGTGCCCCCCCCCCCCCCCCCTCCTCTTCAGCAGAGCTGATACAACCAGCCATTTCTACATACAGCTACAAAAGTAAAAGAACAAAAACAAAAAAATCATATACCTAGCTTATGTGGTGTTCCACGCCATCGTCTGCTGGGGTGGGGGGAGCATAGGCCAGAGATAGGAGCAGACCCAACAAAGCAACCAAAAGAGCATTTTGGATAATATCACATTAATTTTACATTTTTAATTTTCTACCACATCAAATTGGAAACCAGATGTGTATTTAACCATTTGCCAGATAGCAGACACTTGTAGTCACACTTCTCTCGTGTTCTGGTGAGCATTGCTGGCAGCGTGACCCCAAGGATGCAGGGAACGGCAGGCGGATAGCAAGTAAAAAACTATTTATTACTCACAACGAAGCAGGGAACAAACAAACAGCACACTCAGCATCAGTCTCAGAGGAACAATGATCCAGCACTGAAGGAGGGACCCAGGTGGAACTAAATAGAACTAATTAAACCAGGAACAGGTGTGCTGACAGGACATGGAACAGAAAGTGAAGGTGCTACAAAACACAGAGACCAAACAGGAAACACTAACAAAACAAGAGCACCAGGAGAGGAAGTGATTCTAAACACAGGAAAACTTAAACATAACCAAACTGTCAGTAACAATTCTAACAACTTCCTTCCATTGGTGGTGTCCTTGTTCAACTGGCAATGGAGGATTACCATCAGATGTTCCTCCCATCATTTTCTCTTTCCTCCACTTGACACTTCTGCAACTTGACTTTAAGAAGTCCAGTACACGTTGCTATTTTCTATTTTTTATTTTTATCTTGTTTGCTGCACTACTGTGTATTTATATGTAGATATTTTTCTAGTAGATCAATACTAGCACCTCTCAATAAACCAGGATATCCTGAAAAAGTAATTTCAGTTGTTCAACTCCAAAAGCAAACCGTTTCATTTTAGTCGTTACATTCAAAAAGTAAAACATTTTTACTCTACAAATGTGAAATATTTAAAAACTAATTTTGTTTTTCAGGATCATAGTTTTTAGCTAACAAACTCCTAACTCAGTAAGCCACAAAAATTATAATACATAATTTTCAAAAAAGTTCAATATTGTAAACTAAGAAACTTTCAAAATAAGAAACTTCCTTATCCTTAAATTGGGTTCTTTATCTTAATTGAGCTACTGATATTAAAATCATCCTGCAACTTTTATAATTTATTGAAACATACAAGTATTTGTTTTCACTCTCCCTTATAATAAATGTTTCAAAGCAAAGGAGGAGAATGCTTGAAAGTGTGGAGATAATCTAAGTGTTAACTTCTGTTAACATTAAACATGGGAGGAGGAGGGGCTGGCCATTTCCTCTCATCCCCCGGTGAGCGTGCCTTTTGTCTTATCTTAGAGCAGCATCAACTCAAATGTTATCTACAAAACCCAAAAGCAGTGAAGTTGGCACGTTGTGTAAATCGCAAATAAAAACAGAATACAATTATTTGCAAATCCTTTACAACCTAGATTAAATTGAATAGACTGCAAGATACTTAACTTTCCAACTGGTAAACTTCGTAATTTTTTGCAAATATTCGCTCATTTGGAATTTTATGCCTGCAACATGTTTCAAAAAAGCTGGCACGAGTGGCAAAAAAAGACTGAGAAAGTTGAGGAATGCTCATCAAACACTTATTTGGAGCATCCCACAGGTGAACAGGCTAATTGGGAACAGGTGGGTGCCATGATTGGGTATAAAAGCAGTTCCATGAAATGCTCAGTCATTCACAAACAAGGACGGGGCGAGGGTCACCACTTTGCGAACAAATATGTGAGCAAATTGTCCAACAGTTTAAGAACAACATTTCTCAACCAGCTATTGCAAGGAATTTAGGGATTTCACCATCTACGGTCTGTAATATCATCAATTGTTTCAGAGAATCTGGAGAAATCACTGCACATAAGCGGCAAAGCCGAAGAATTCGATCCCTCAGGCGGTACTGCATCAAAAAGCGACATCAGTGTGTAAAGGATATCACCACATGGGCTCAGGAACACTTCAGAAAACTATAGTTGCTCGCTACATCTGTAAGTGCAAGTTAAAACTCTACTATGCAAAGCCAAATCCATTTATCAACAACACCCAGAAACGCAGCTGGTTTCGCTGGGCCTGAGCTCATCGAAGATGGACTGATGCAAAGTGTAAAAGTGTTTTGTGGTCTGACGAGTCCACATTTCAAATTGATTTAGGAAACTGTGGACGTCGTGTCCTCTGGACCAAAGAGGAAAAGAACCATCCGGATACATTCCATCCGAGGTCCCCCGAAAGAAACTGCCGTCATTTTAAAGCACTCTTTTGCTTGCTTTAAAGTCTCAGACTTGTTTTCAGAAGTGTGTTATTACAGGAACCTGCAAAGAAAAAACACAAAAAAGTGTATTTGATGATGTGGTTTGTCAATAAGATGAAGAAGAAGATGGGCACGTCTTCCTGTCTATTTATTTGAACGCCATGACCACATCCTCCTCATTTCTACTGGTTCACTTACTCCAATATGAGTCTGAAGACCGGGTTGGTGGTCCTCCTTCTCTGCTTGCCAGGTACTACACTTCTACTTTTTTATTTGGTTAAAGTCTTGACTGTGATTTATAAAATATTGCGTTCTTACGCTGGCTCTCATGTTAGCAACTTTAACATAGAAGCTGTTTGTGTTTTCCACACTAGCAGCATCTCTGCATGCGTTTTGATTTTTGTTTTTATCAGTAATGTCAGATAAATGTGCAATTTGCAGTAAAACATTCTTTATGAACACAATCCATGAAGGACAGGAACTATTAGGTGACAAACTTTCAAGCTAATTCATGTTGCGTCTGCTCAGTGATTCCAATCAAGTGTTCAGCAGCCAACAGGCGTGGAGGAAATAAGTAAACATCTTCACTTTCTTCACAATGACACATTCCAAAATAGTTCATCCCGGACGAGAACTAGAAGACAGAAAGTAGAGTCGTTGAGAAAAGTGAGAAGCGGCCCAAAATGGCAGAAAGTCTCCATTTGCGGCGAACACACTTTCTTGTACAAAACATAGGACATCTTGCAAATTGAAAGAATCTATTCTAGAGTCAAGCTGTGGCCGCCTTAGAAGCTCCATCAATTGTGCAGGCAATGTTTGAATTTATATTTTATAGGGGTGTAACGGTACACAAAAATTTCGGTTCAGTACGTACCTCGGTTTAGAGGTCACGGTTCGGTTCATTTTCGATACAATAAGAAAACAACAAAATATACATTTTTTGGTTATTTATTTACCAAATTTGTAAACAATGGCATAACATACATATACACACACAGGGTCCATTGCCAGGGTTAATGCAGTCAACATATATTAAATAAAAACTAAATAAGATAAGGCTCAGAATGGTTTCTTAACAAAACCTTTCTACATATAAAGTGCTTTTTTTGATTGATTGATTGAGACTTGTATTAGTAGATCGCACAGTACAGTACATATTCCGTACAATTGACCACTAAATGGTAACACCCGAATAAGTTTTTCAACTTGTTTAAGTCGGGGTCTACGTTAATCAACATTAAACTGCCTCAAGTTGTTGCTCAGATTAAATAAAATGACAAAACTTTTCTTCTACATATAAAGTGCAACATTAAACAGTTTCAAGTCAACTCAGCCTCAGATTAACTTTTCTTTCCCCCCCCTAGCCTGGCTAACTTGGTGTAGCAATGTAGTACTCCTTTGCGTTGTGTTTTTCCCCAAAAGACGACACCCAGTCTTTCTTCCGGCTCAAACATGGTTTATTCTGGTGAAAACAATCATAGTGAGTCTCCAATCAGCCTTCTCTATACATTTTAAACCGTCACATGGAAGATAGCAGACTGACTAACACACTAACACACGATAAAAAAACACACAATACCTGGTGAAAACAATCATAGTGAGTCTCCAATCAGCCTCCTCTATACATTTTAAACCTGCACAGAAATAAAACAAAACAAAACTTAACATAAATTGGTCTCCTTTAAGCCTACAGCTAGCCTGCTAATAAGTTAGCTGCAAGCTAATTCACGGGGAAACCTACCGTCACATGGAAGATAGCAGACTGACTACACATACAGGCTACAGCCTGGAAGTCTGCTGGGACGTGTGACGTTCAGTGACCATAAAAAACATAGGAAATGACAGTACTAAACTTAGAATAATAACATTTGCAAAATAAAGAGTCACATTACATAATGTGTAAATATAATAAATTAGATAAGATGACATTAAAATAAAATGACATTAAAAATAAGAAGAGTAATAAGACAGTAAGCAATTGAGATCATAAATTACCTCTGTTACATTCCCCCCTACTGATCTCAACTTGCTCCTTCAAGCTAAACCAAAAGAAACACACAACATTTTTTTAGAGAAGACTGTGAGACAATATGAAACAAAAACACACCAGGTACCAAAAAAACACTCAGAATTTTTCCCCCCTCCTATTCAATTGTACAGTACTACTACAATCACTGATTCTGAGTATTCCAGTCACAAGACTATTCCTGAATAATTAGAATGGGAAATGTTAGCAAAGCCTTTCGACACCCATAGGAAAACATGCCCATCTACATGTTAAGTCACTCACAAATCAAATTAAACAGTACCAATAGACATCACTTGAATACATACTGTATCATTAGTGACCCACAGACGTCCCTGTTCTGACAGAAGGAAATAAAACAAAACCAGATCCCCATCAAAATACATGAAATCAAACACATACACCTTTTCTCAAAAACATCGCACAGCATAACCATTTAGCGACCAGCAAGAACCTTCTGGTGCATATTTTGAATAAGCCTAACAACTGGCCTAACAGCTCTACCACACCTCGTTCTCACATCGAGTGTCCTATCACTGAGAAGGTTACGCACTGCCCCTGCTGTGACAATAGAACCAGCATAAGAAGGCAGCACGTTATCTGGAGGTGTGGTGATAGTGGAATGGGGTTCAGTCAGATCACACAGACCGGATTGGTCAGGTTGATCTGCAGGCTCCACTGAGTCATCCATGGCGGCTACATCTGCCACAGCTGTCATTTGATCTCCAGTGGAAACTGGGAGCTGGGACACCCATGTGACAGTCCTGTCCTGTACACTGTCCAGGGCAGATCCATCCACATCAGTCAAGTCACTGACAAAAGAACCAGGGTCATCAGGTTCAGTCGGAACAGGTAGAAAATTCACAGGCATGATGAGATTCCTGTGGACCACTTTCTCCTGGTCTGTAGCACAGTTCCTGAGTCTGAAGGTATGAGTGCTCTCCAGTTTCTCCACAACAGTGGTGGTTCTCCCAGCGATCAGCAAGTTTCCTCCTGCCTCTCTCTCCCTTGTTAGCCAACAAGACCCTGTCTCCAACATCCACTGGTGCACCTCTCAGCTTGCCGTTGTAAAGGTCGGTTTGCCTCTCTTGCTGTTTAGTGGCTGAGGTCTGAGCGATCCTGATAGCATCCACCAAGTCATGCCTGAGACACTGGACATAATTAAGATTAAAGATTAAAGTACCAATGATTGTCACACACACACTAGATGTGGTGAAATTTGTCCTCTGCATTTGTCCCATCCCCTTGGGGAGCAGTGGGCAGCAGCGGCGCCGCGCCCGGGAATCATTTTGGTGATTTAACCCCCAACTCCAACCCTTTGTTGCTGAGTGCCAAGCAGGGAGGTTATGGGTCCCATTTTTATAGTCTTTGGTATGACTCAGCTGGGATTTGAACTCCAACCTACCAATCTCAGGGCGGACACTCTAACCACTAGGCCACTGAGATGGATCATCGTAGTCCTGATCATCCAACAGTACAGACTGGAACATCATGTCCACAGGCAACCTGGGGGTTCTGCCAAACATGAGTTGAAAAGGGGCAAAGCCTGTAGTCTCGTGTACAGTGGCATTATAGGAGAAGGTGAGATATTTCAAGAGCTGGGGCCCCCGCTGCTTGGCCTTCGGTGGAAGGGCTCTGATCATATGTCCAAGGGTGCGATTGAACCTTTCAACCACTCCGTTACCCATGGGGTGGTAAGGAGTCGTGTGAGATTTCTCCACACCAGCAACTTTGAGCATTTCAGCGATCAGATTGCTCTCAAAGTTCGCCCCCTGATCAGAATGCACACGCTCAGGAAAGCCATATACACAAAAGAAATTGTTCCAGAGCTGCTGAGCGACAGCCTTAGCTGACTGGTTGGGACAGAGATAGGCTTGCGCAAGCTTTGTAAAATGATCAGTCACGACAAGCACATCTATGGACTTGTTGGAGGAATCTTCAGCTGACCAGAAATCAATGCAAACCAACTCAAGAGGCCTGGAAGACTTGACACTCTCGAGTGGCGCTCTGGCCTAAGGTTCAGGGGACTTTCTGAACACACGACGGCAGCGCCGCACATAGTCCTTGACATCCCCTTCCATCCCATGCTAATAGAACCGCTGTCGGGCCAGGTAAAGCGTCCTTCTCTGCCCCTGGTGACCTGCCTCGTCATGAACTCCTTTGAGAACTTTCTCCTTAACAGCAGAGGGTACAACGTACTGGTAAGTCCTTTTCTTTGTCACCACATCTTTGGAAGTGCGATATAGCACACCCGACCTGACGATGAGTCTGTCCCAGTGTCTGAGGAGTCGCAGAGCATCGACAGGTTCGTGTGGACGTTCTCGTCTCGATGGTCTCCGCTGCCGTACCACAAAGTTAAGCACACGACCCAAGCAGGGGTCATCACGCTGCTTAGCAATCAACTCATCTCTCGGAAGAGAGGGGAAATCAGCCAGCTCTGGTGGTTGAACGGACTGGGTGAGCTGAGGCAAGAGGAAAGCATGAGGAGGTGGACACTCTTGATCCAAAGACTGTTCAAGGACAGCAGTCACTGACTGGGCAGAGATAGCTCGACCACTGGGCACCACCACAGTGTTTTCAGAGGCCACAGTGAGGGGTTGGAGCAGCTGCAGCCGGCGCACTGGGTCACAGGAAAGACGGAAAGCGTCCTGCACACAGTCAGAATGTAAGGCACTTGCTTCCTCCAAGAGTGCACCATAAGGGACCTTCGTGAGGCGATGAAGCACACTTGGCTGCACAAATGGCTCACGGCTGAGAGCGTCTGCAACCACATTTTTAGGGCCAGGTATGTATTTGATCTCAAAGTTGAATGGGGCCAACTTCGACACCCATCTTTGCTCACAGGCATCGAGCTTTGGCTTAGTGAGGATATGCGTTAAGGGGTTGTTGTCAGTCCAGATGGTAAATGGCTGTCCCCTCAGCCAGTGACTGAATTTGTCACAAACAGCCCACTTGAGCGCGAGAAACTCCAGCCTGTGTGCTGGATAGCGGGACTGGGCATAGTTGAGCGACTTACTGGCAAACGCGACAGCTCGTGCAACATCATCACCCTCAGCCAACTGCGACAAAACAGCTCCAACGCCGTTGGAGGAGGCATCAATCGACAGCAGGAAAGGCTTACTGAAGTCAGGATGAGCAAGGGTGGCATTCTCCAACAAAGCCTGCTCCAGCTTCCTGAAAGCTTCACTGCATTCCAGGGTCCAATCAGCAGAAGAGAGCTTCCTAGAGACAGGTGGGCGCTTTTTGTCCTTGGTATTTCGCGGCCTCTTCACCCCAGATGTCAGTGCAAACAGAGGTTTGCTAATGCGCGAGTATCCCTCGAAGAACTGTTGATAAAATCCAACCATACCAAGGAAGGATCTGATCTTGGAAGGAGAAGGTGTGTCAGTGCCCTCCTCCATCAAGTCTTTCTCCCCCAGGCCAACAATGGCTGTGACTTTGTCAGGGTCAGTGGAAATGCTATTACTCTGCACGATGTGTCCCAGAAATTTCACAGATGGTCTCATGAAGTGGCACTTTTTAGGAGCAAGCTTCAGGTTGTACGTCTGTAACCTCTCAAAAAACACCATTTCCAGCCTCTGCAGCGCCAGCTGTTCAGTGGGAGCGAATACCAAGATGTCGTCTAGATAGCACAGAAGGCTCAAGAAGTTTTGATCACCGAAGATCGTCATCATCATCCTCATGAACGTGGACAGGCTGTTGCACAGCCCCTGAGGGAGCCGGTTATATTCATACAGTCCAAAAGGAGAGGTAAACGCGGTGAACTTCCTGTCCTCCTCATTAACTTCCACATTATAGTAACCTGAGGTTAAGTCCATGGTTGAAAAGAAAGCGTTTCCTCCAAGAGTAGCCAAGGCGTCAGCCTGGTGAGGCAGGGGATGTGCGTCTCTGATGGTGCGCGCGTTCAGCCAGCGAAAGTCTGTGCAGAGCCGTAGGTCACCGTTCTTTTTCCAGACAGGGACAAGTGGTGAGGCGTACTCACTTGTGGACTTCCTTATGATGTCTCGTTCCTCCATTTCATTCAGAGCTACCTTCAGCTTCTCATAATGAGATGAGGACCAGCGACGATATGGCAGTCTGGAGGGTTTGTTGTCACTCAACCGGATGCGATGGACAAAGTCTTTGGCTTTTCCACAGTCCAAACTGTTGCGGGAGAAGATGGACTCATAAATAAATGATAAATGGGTTATACTTGTATAGCGCTTTTTTACCTTCAAGGTACTCAAAGCGCTTTGACAGTATTTCCACATTCACCCATTCACACACACATTCACACACTGATGGCGGGAGCTGCCATGCAAGGCGCTAACCAGTACCCATCAGGAGCAAGGGTGAAGTGTCTTGCCCAAGGACACAACGGACATGACTAGGATGGTAGAAGGACCCCAGTAACCAGCAACCCTCCGATTGCTGGCACGGCCACTCTACCAACTTCATACTTGACCAACAGATCAACAAGCTTCGTCCTCCAGAATGGGGACAGACTACTTGAGTCAATGTCAATGTCCCCCTGTCCCAAATCATGGAGTGTCAAGCTGTAAGGTCTGTGCGCAGCATACTCTGAGTCAACTGTCAAGCTTTTCTCACTACCTGTGTCAGTCTGGTCAACCGTCCTGGTAACTGTGCATTTCACATCATTGGGTTGGTCATTGTTGTACAAGTAGTCAGTGTCAAAGTCCTCTAGTGCTACACAAGGGGACACGTCTGCAATTATACAATTGCGTCTCAGGGTTACTGGTTTAGTAGCGGGGTTAATGACTCTCACTGGGACCCACCCATCGCCCCATAATGGCGTTACAACTTGCCCCACTACTATTGTTCGTGGCACTGTGCGCGACTCACTTGGCTCCACAACCACTGCGCTGCCAGCAGAGAGACATGCATGGCTGGGCAGGCGACCCCAAACTAAATGTTCTGTCATGGGCTCCAAGGTCACAGCATGTTTGAGTTTGACAGCACCAAACTTGTCAGGGCACTCACCATCTCTCCATGTCTCCACAGCGGCCAGTAGATGCAGCAAAATTTCCTCCTCCACAGATGTCTTGTCTGAAAGTGACACTTGCTCCCAGAAATTCCCAGAATGTTTCAGCACGCGAATGAGGTGTTTTATGACATTGCTGCCAAGAATGAGGTCATCACATTGGCCATCCACAATATGTGTGGGTACTGAGATGTGACAGTCAAAGATTGTCATCTGAAGCTCACACACGCCAACAGGTCTGGTTTTTGAACCGCCACATCCAATAAGGGTCACAGATGTGGGAGAGATCAAGTCAGAAGACATAACATTAGCATGCTCAAGGAGAGGGAGCATACGAGAGCTCAAAGAACAGGCCATTGAACCACTATCCAACATGGCACGTAGCTCCACAGCATCCTGGATCAACACATCAGTGTGGAAAAGATTATCTGTCGCAGAAAGTCTCTGTGTGCTTTGAAATATCACCTTAGAGCCATCATCTGTTGAAGCACAGAACTGTGAGTAGATAGACTCAAGGTCAGCATCGTCAAAATATTTTGGGGACATGTCTTTTGGCCCTCCAATAGTCCCCTGGTCATGTGGGCCATTTAGTTTCCCTGCTGGTTGGAACCACTAGGTTGGGCAGCAGGTGTGTCCCTGACCGGAGCAGCAGTACAAGTTACAGCTTGATGTCCTGCAGCGGAAACAGACGTTCTCTCCTGCAGTGGGACATCGTGTCATGGTTATCATCCTGACAAATGTTACATGGACCTTGAAATCTCGTGCGGCCGCCATTTCTTGATCTTGGTAGCCTCGAACCCTGGGAGGCCAATAAAATTCCAGCAGAACAATGACATGTTCAAGTGACTGACCCTCAGCTGATAATGTTCTGCCAGCTGTATTTGTTTGTGCGGCAGGAGTGCTCTCAACAGACTGAGCATGACTCTGCAGAACTCTCGCAGGCTGGGTAGACTGTAAGATGTCAGCTGGACATGTGGACTGACGCTGTTGGAGACGCCTTCTACGGTGGAGTTCATCCAGCCTCACCTGAATATCAGCAGCTGTCCACTCCTCTAACGGCTTGCAGCTGAAGACTAGAGACAGTTCAGTGTCAGGGCAGTGCGTGATAAACATGACTGTTACTTCACGAGAAGGGTTTTCAAGAGTCTTGCCCTGTCTCTTTAGTCCTTCTATTGCATTGTCAATGGCTTTGTTAAGCCGAATCCAGTAATCCACAGCATTCTCGGTGGGGTGAGGCTTTGTATCATAAAAGTCGGCTAAAGGCATAAAGGAGGTCACAGAGTCACCAAAGTGCTGTTTAAGAATGTCAAACACAGGTTGCGGGCCATACTTTAAGTCCAAGGAGGGTTTGCTGCGCAGCCCAACAGTCACAACATCACGTGCCCTTCCCCTTAGCTTACTCAGAACCTCATCTACCTGTTCACATAACTCAATGCCCCTCCTACTCAGATAAAGCCTGATGGCTTCCTCCCACTCAGAGATGGAAAGTCTGTCAGTGTGGTCTCCCCTGAAAGTATCTGGTTCATAACTATCATGAGAAACAGTCAGGTTAACCTTAGAAAGATCAGCTACACTTGACCGAGCAAGGCTAACATTAGCAGCTGGGATGGACTATAGACATGAAACAATGTTTTCACTGTGGTGACGCTTCAAATGGGTTAGCATGTTTGACGTGTTGTCAGAAGCAGCTGCTGAACAATGTCGGCAAACCTCCGTCCTCCATTGTTGTATCGCACCGAAGTGTTCACCTACGAACCAAACCGAAACGGTTCAATACAAATACACCTACCGTTACACCCCTAATATTTTTACATTCTTAACTTCCGTACAAGTGTAAAAACATGTTGGATAAAGAAGCTCAAATACACAGAGTAAAATGTTTACATACTGTCACCTGGTGGCCTTTTATTGCCAGTGTTTCATGTGTATTGCTGAATTAAACCCAGCAGGCACAAGACATTGATACAACGTTGATTATACAAACCCCGTTTCCATATGAGTTGGGAAATTGTGTTAGATGTAAATATAAACGGAATACAATGATTTGAAAATCATTTTCAACCCATATTCAGTTGAATATGCTACAAAGACAACATATTTGATGTTCAAACTGATAAACTTTTTTTTTTTGCAAATAATCATTAACTTTTTATGCCAGCAACACGTGACAAAGAAGTTGGGAAAGGTGGCAATAAATACTGATAGATAGAAGTTGAGGAATGCTCATCAAACACTTATTTGGAACATCCCACAGGTGTGCAGGCTAATTGTTTTTTTTTTTCATAAAGAAATACAATCATGTGTGCTTACGGACTGTATCCCTGCAGACTGTATTGATCTATATTGATATATAATCTATTGTGTTTTTCAAATTTGATTTCTTTGTCATTTATTTCAATTATTATTTCTGGTTTACTTGCTGTCTGTTTACTTAAGTTCTCATAACTTAGTATGTCCTTATGATCACTCCGATCATTTTCTTTGTCTTTTGGTGTGGTCTTTAGAGATTTGGATGTCTCCTGACCTAGTAATGCTAAGTAACCTTGATCGTTGTTTTTTCTTTTTTTTCAGGACGAAATGTCCTTCTTTCCCACAACACCAACATGCAGCAGGGTGTAACGGCTTTTGTTGTTGTTGTTATCTTTTTCCATTTCAGGTCTGCATTTTTTGGGTCCCTTTTTGATCTTACTGTTGGTTGTTCCAATACACTTTCATTGTATGGCAGTGGAGTTTTTAATTTGTTTAACGCTGATCTACGTTTTGTTATTGTTGGAGCGCTGGGTGTGGCGGCTTCTGTCTGTACTTCTTCCTTACTATCTTCCCCTACAATTTGCCTATTTCTTCTCCTAACTGGGCCTATCTCATAAGCTTTTCATCTCTCTTAGCCCTTTCTTTTTCCTCTTATTTTCCTTTTCTTTCCCTTACTTCCTGTTCTTCCTTTCTTTGAGCCATCCTCATCCAGCACTCCAGGTATTCCCACCCCATTCTGGCCAGTTTCTTTTTGTTATTTCCGCATTTTTGTATTATTGATTCCCGCAGTTTTAATATATCACCTACTTTGAGGCGTCCGGTAAATTCATGTTTTGAGATCGAGAAATTTTAGTAAGTCTGGATTTGTTTTTTCTACTGCTTCCCAGTCTTTACATTTTAACTCGTCTTTTGGACTAACCTTTGGTTTACTTGTCCCTTTTCCCATTTTGAGAATTTGGAGTAATCCGTCGTCCCCTACAGAGCCGAACTTATAAGGATTACTTTTTCTTTGTTGTAAGATAGTGGTTTAATTTATTATTGTGGTACACGTCGCTTCTGCTGGAGGTTTTTCCCCCAGCGGCAATGTCTTGCCTGACGCCTCTACAATAACCCACTATTACTTCTCACAACTTTAGTATGGAGTGATAGCCTAATGGCGATTACTCCCACACACTCTCACGCTCATACCTTTCACACTTGTTTTACGGAAGTTTCAGTTCTCGCGGACTCCGACGTCCTTCTGTGGCCTCTTCTGCTTTAGAATTGTCGGTTTTTACGTGGACTCCGATGTCCTTAATTTGGCTTATTTTCAATGTTGAATCTTACGGAAGTTTCATTCTTTGCGGACTCCGCCGTCCTTCTGATTCTTAGGCCTTTTCACCTGTTAGAGCCTAGCATTTACAGGGTTTGTTTTTGCGTCGTAACCCTTAGTCACACGCTTTTTCTATGCGTCGTAACCCTTAGTTACACGCCTTCCTTATGTGTCGTAACCCTCAGTTACACGCTTTTCTTATGCGTCGTAACCCTTAGTTACACGTTTTTTTTTCTTTTATGCGTCGTAATCCTCAGTTACACGCTTTTCTTATGCGTCGTAAGCCTTAGTTACACGCTTTTTTTTAATTTTATGCATCGTAACTCTGTCACACGCTATTTTTCCTTTGTAATTCAAAACGTACTCACTGAAATCTGCGTTCCTTCCTCTTGTCCTCGGTTTCCCATCAGTCGTCAGATCCCAGCCCGGGGTGAAGAAAATCAGCTCCTCAATGGGAGATGTGGGTGCCATGGTCTTCTGATTTCACTCACCCGGCTAGAATCGTCAGACGTGTTGGAAACCGGCTCGAAGGACCAAGAAGATGTCGGGTTCAAACACTGATGACATCTATTAATCAGACAAGAAGCAAGGAATCAATCAGAGACAGAGTTCAATTTAGCTCATGAGGAGAACGCATGGAGCCAGACCCTTAGTCACAGTCTCGCCCTACGCTCTAAGGTTCAGCTCCTGCGTCCCTCTTTTTATTCAGAGTTCCACAGTCAACAATAGTAAGGCCGCCTCTAACAGGAGTGGTCACATATTTTATGCAAAGCAGGTCCAGGACGCACGATACGTGACGGAATGTTCTGGGGGCCTTGTGATTTCGCGTTGTCCCTGCTTCGTCTGCGTGTTGGAATATTATCTTCGTTGAGGCACTTGAAGTCTCTGCTTCGTCTGCGTGCTGTCATCTTATCTTCGTTGACGTCGTTGAAGTCCTTGGCTGTTAGCGGGCTAAAACAATGATAACATCTACGGCTGAGGCCACCCCTCAGACAAGAAGTCTTTGTCCTTGCACATGTAACAAACTGTTCAGGATGTTCCAAGTTACCTGAGTGTGTTAGGTAAGGAGGAGGAGTTTTGTCCCTCCAGAGTTGCCGTAGGGCTGTGATGTAGGGTGTGTGTTGTTGTGGAAGGAGGTGTGTGAAGAATAACATTAAAGAGGCGGTGGCTACCGAACCTGCTCTTATGTCTCCCGTTTATTATTTTATTATATAATTACATTGTATAGGCGAACCCAGGACACTCGGCTACATTGGTGGCAGCGGTGGGATTTTAACCTCTGTGTGAAAAAAAACAAGAAGAAAGTGTTATACGGGACTCGTGAGTTTTTCAGTTAGCTGCACGTGTATAGTTAGCTGCTAAGCTTCCCGGCTATTTTGCGGACATGTGGTGTGGTAACGAAGACCCTTTTAAGCCCGGCAAGGCGCTGTTTGACAGACACTCACACGGCATGAATGTCAAAGTGGACTTACCCGCTCCCTTCACCGGCGATGGTAGCCAGAGTTTTCTCAGCTGGGCGAGGCAGTTGGAAGTAGCCGTTAGCGCGACGGCGGGAGCCGGCTCCAGCTGCAATGAGGAGCTGGTGAGGATTCTCCCGACTCGTCTCAGTAAGTCAGCTTTTCTGCTGTGGGACAGTCTTCCGGATGGGACTAAATCAGACTATGCTGCAGTTAAAGAGAGACTGGGGGCAGCTTTTGGACAGAGACAATTAATGGACCGCTTCCGGGTCTATCGGCTCGTGTGCGTGCTCCGGGGGAGACCTTGGAGGTGTTTGCTGCAGACGTGAGCCGGCTGGTCACGGAGGCGTTCATGGATTATGGAGCCATCGCACAGAGAGAGGAGAAGTTTCGGCGCTTTCTGGCCGGTCTAGACCCGGCGTTGAAGGCCAAGTGTCTCGAGCTGGGAGCGACGCACCTGGAGGAGGCTCTGCAAGTAGCGGAGCGATGTGAGATTGCCAGAGTGGCTCTACAGAGAGACTGCCTGGGTACCTACACTGCAGTGGGCCCCTCGGTGCAGTCTGTGTCGGCGTCTGACAGCCTCCAGAGAGCCGTTGAGAAATTAACAGAGGAGATGTATACCATGAAAGTTGGAATAAAAGAGATGTATGAGGAAAATCAGAGACTGAAAGCGCGCAGCATGAACATGAGGGGACAGAGGCCCCGTTCGTCTTTGGGGGGACACTGTAGCTGTAACTGCGGAGAGAGAGGATGCCAGCTGAGATTCAACAGAGAGGGACACCGTGGCCGCTCCCCCGATCGGGACCAGTTCCCGTCCCACGGGGGCTTCCCGTCACGGGGTTATCGCTCGGACCCCACGGGAGTGCCCCCCGCCACTAGGCTGCCAGGAGGCAGGAGCCCTAGTCCAGGCTGGCGCGCCCGACGTGAAGAGGAGCCCAGGAGACGCGGCGTGCATTTTCTGCCGCAGGAGCGGAACACGGACGTCAACCATCAGGGAAACGGTCAGTAGCTGGTGTTGTGCCCCAAACACCAGCCACTCGGACTGAGGGCCCCTTATGCCAAGACTTTTCCAATGACGCTACGAGCATGGAAGGTAATAACCATCCAACTTCTTTTGTAAGGGGTGTGGTTGAAGGTACAGAGGTTTCCATGTTAGTCGATTCAGGGGCCACTGTGTCACTAATTAGTGCCGATTTCCGCATGTCAGTCCCAGCACTGAGAAACAGACCCCTGAAAAAGAACTATGTTGATACCCGTGCAGTGAATGGACAGATGCTGGATACACTGGGTACTATTGAAGTCACCTTCCGTTTGGGCCCTACATGCTGGCAGCACACCTTCTATGTACTGAGAGAATCCACCCAGTGTGTCCTGCTCGGACTGGATTTTCTAAGCAGGAATCATGCATTGCTGGACTTAAGAAGGGGTGTTTTACAGTTATGGGATGTTACTGTTCCCCTGCTCTGGGATCAGGAATTAATCCCACAATGTTGTAATGTGTCTCTGGCTGATGTCAGGATAATTCCCCCGTTAAGCGAGACTTTAGTGCCGGTGGACATTCTCTCGCCTGCGGGGACGTGCCGACTTATCACAAACTTTGAGGGTTATCTGGAGCCTAACATTCCGGAAACAACAGGACTAGTAGTGGCCCATTCAGTGAACACTGTGAGGGGCGGGGTGACTCTGGTCCGCATCCTCAATCCTACAGGGGAGGCCGTGGAACTTAAGCGGGGGCTGCACCTGGGGGAATTTTACCCGGTGGCAGAAAGTGACATTTTAATACCCCCATGTGCCCCTATTGTAATACAGCCACCCAGACAGCTCCTGCAGGTCTTATCTCCTTGGAGGAGTCGCCTATCTCCGGGGAGCAAAGAGCTGAGCTGGCTGGACTGCTACAGGAGTTTATGGATGTGTTTAACGTGTCAGGGAAAAACACGGGCAAGTGCACCCAAGTCAAACATCAAATCCGAACTGGAAACCACCACCCCATCAAGCAACGCGCTTACAGTGCATCTCCTGAAAAACGCGCGGAGATTGAACGTCAGGTGGCTGAGCTGCTGGCTGATGGAGTGGTGGAAGAGAGCTGCAGTCCCTGGGCATCCCCTGTGGTGCTGGTGAGGAAGAAAGGGGGACAATGGAGGTTCTGCATCGACTATCGTCGGCTCAATGCAGTGACAATTAAAGACTCACACCCCCTTCCCCGAGTTGATGATAGCCTGGACGCACTAGCTGGTTCAGTCTGGTTCAGCACACTTGACTTTTCAAATGGCTACTGGCAGGTCGAGGTAGCTGAGGAGGACAGAGAGAAAACAGCGTTCACTACCGGCAGAGTCTTGTATCAGTGGCGGGCCATGCCTATGGGTCTGACTAACTCTCTGGCCACCTTTCAGCGCATGATGGAGCTCATCTTGAGGGGTCTGCCTTGGCACATTTGTATGCTGACTTGGACGATATATTAATTTATAGCCGTACATTCGAAGACCACCTCGTACACCTGGAGGAAGTCCTGTCCAGAATTCGGTTAGCGGGTCTAAAGCTAAATCCCCGAAAGTGTCACTTTGCCCGGGACCACGTGGTATTTCTTGGCCATGTAGTCTCTAGATGTGGTCTCCTGCCCGACCCAAGAAACACGGATAAGGTGAGAACATGGCCAAACCCCCGTACCCCCTCAGAGGTCAGGGCCTTTGTGGGCCTGTGCTCCTATTATAGGAGATTTGTGCGTGATTTCTCACAACATGCTGCGCCACTGAATCACTTGGCAGGGAAAAATGTGCCTTTTGAATGGTCAGCTGACTGTGATGCTGCTTTCACTCACCTCAAGCAAGTACTCACTTCATCACCAGTTGTTACACTGCCTAACTTTTCACTTCCTTTTAAAGTGTACACAGACGCTTCTAAAGACGCTGTTGGAGCAGTGCTGGCCCAGGAGGATGGTGGTCTGGAGAGAGTAGTAGCCTATGCCAGCCAGGCCCTCACACACATACAGAAAAGGTGGTCTACGTTTGATAGAGAACTATGGGCTGTAGTGTGGGCGGTGCGTGAGTTCAAGCATTATGTGGGGATGTCGGCGTTCTCCATCATCACTGATCATCGCCCTCTGTTGGGTCTCAGACACATGGCTATTGATAATGACCCCACCGGACGAAGAAGCAGGTGGGTGCTGGAGCTGGATCCGTTCGACTGGACTATGGTGCACAAAGACGGCTCCCGCCATAAAAACGCTGACGCACTGTCCCGTCGGCCGGCGACCCCTGATCCCGTAGAGCTAGGCACTACAACAGCAGGACTGCCCACTGTGGCTTCTGTGGGGGAATTGGATGGCTGTCCGTCCGCTGACGTAGAAGAGGCAGACATGGCCTCTCGATATTCTCTCTGTGGTGCTGAGGGAGAGCTGCAGTCACTACAGCGTCAGGACACAGACATTTGTACAGTGCTGGCTTGGCTGGAACGGGGCGTTCCCCTTCGGCCTTGCATACTCCCACGCGGGTCAGGACTGCCCACTGTGGCTTCTGTGGGGGAATTGGATGGCTGTCCGTCCGCTGACGTAGAAGAGGCAGACATGGCCTCTCGATATTCTCTCTGTGGTGCTGAGGGAGAGCTGCAGTCACTACAGCGTCAGGACACAGACATTTGTACAGTGCTGGCTTGGCTGGAACGGGGCGTTCCCCTTCGGCCTTGCATACTCCCACGCGGGTCTTCTGCCGGTGTAAGGAATTTATGGACTGAGTTTCACCGACTGTCGGTTAAGGAGTGGTTGTTGTGTCGTACATTACCGCCTGCGACCGTGGGAGAGCCGCAAATTCAAGTTGTGGTTCCCGCCTCCATGGTGCCGGAGCTTCTACAACAGTTACATGGGGGGCCGGCCGCTGCCCATTTTTCCGCGGAACGTGTGTGGGAAAGGGCCCGGCAATCTTACTACTGGCCCTTCATGCTGAGAGACATCAGACGGTGGTGTGAGCAGTGCAGAGCGTGTCAGACCCGCCGGCGCCCGGTCCCCGGGCCAAGGGCTCCTATGGGGGGATTCCAGGTTCGTCGCCCCCTCCAGAGGGTGGCCATGGACATTCTGGTGTTGCCCTTAACGTCCCGGGGGAACAGATATGTTCTTGTGGTGGAGGACTACTTCACTAAGTTTGTTACATTGTATGCACTGCCCAACCAAACAGCTCACACTGTCGCTCGCTGCCTGTTTGAGGACTATGTGTTGGTGCATGGTGTCCCCGAAATCCTGCATAGCGATCAGGGTCGCCAGTTCGAAGCGGAAGTCATCCAGAGACTGTGCCAGTTGCTTGGAATAAAAAAGACACGCACCACTGCCTATAACCCCAAGTCTGATGGCATGGTGGAGCGTCATAATCGGACTTTGATTGACCAGTTAGCTAAAATGTTGATTTCTCACGGGGGTGAGTGGGACATGTATATGAGGCAGGTCACCTTTGCATACAACACATCCAAACACGCCAGCACCCGGTTCACCCCCTTTTACCTCATGCATGGGCGTGAGGCCCGGGTTCCTGCAGAGACACTGCTGCCCTCTAGTGTCCTGGACTCCCGGGGCTCTGGCATCCTGACAGACTATGTTTCAGCTATGGCTGAACGGCTGGAGTCGGCCTTCAGTGCAGCCAGGCTTAATTCAGTGGAGGCTCATGAGAGACAGAAAATGTATTATGATGATAAGTGCTGTCATCGCGCTCACAAAGAGGGCGCGTTGGTGTGGCTGAATAACCCCACTGAAAGCCGTACTAAACTGGCGCCGCACTGGAAGGGCCCGTACCGAGTGATGCAGGTGCTGGTCTCTGGAGGGGAAGCGGGCTTGACATACCGCATCGTCGACCCTCTGGAGTTGATGGAGCGAGCCCAAGTAGTGCATCATGACAGATTGAAGCTGTGCATGTTGCCTTTGCAGGCGCAGGAGGTGCCTTCCTCTCCCTTCCCACTTGGGAGCTTCCCTACTGTGGAGGCTTCACCACCTCCCCAATACTGTTGATCAGATAAAAATATTGTTGATTTGTTATTCGTGCATTAAGACTGTGAATTTTTTTTTCTTCTCTGCTCTATTTCCCCTTGGTTGTTACCTATTTTGTTGGTGTCGAAACGGGGACGTTTCTAATTGAGGGGGGGACGTATGTAACAAACTGTTCAGGATGTTCCAAGTTACCTGAGTGTGTTAGGTAAGGAGGAGGAGTTTTATCCCTCCAGAGTTGCCGTAGGGCTGTGACGTAGGGTGTGTGTTGTTGTGGAAGGAGGTGTGTGAAGAATAACATTAAAGAGGCGGTGGCTACCGAACCTGCTCTTATGTCTCCCGTTTATTATTTTATTATATAATTACATTGTATAGGCGAACCCAGGACACTCGGCTACACACACATTAAAAAAAGTCCAACTTGAGCACAATAGCTAAATAACTAAAGCAACGGACTTTAAGCATACTAAAGTTAGTGTGATAATACATACATAATTATTCTAACAGTTACCCCCTGGGAGGTGAGGGGATCAGTGTGCAGCAGCGGTGGCCTCGGCCGGGAATCATTTTTGGTGATTTAACCCCCAATTCCAACCCTTGATGCTGAGTGCCAAGCAGGGAGGTAATGGGTCCCATTGTTATAGTCTTTGGTATGCCTCGGCCGGGGTTTGAACTCACAACCTACCGATCTCAGGGCGGACACTCTAAACACTAGGCCACTGAGTAGTTTCAACGTTGTATTTGTGTTGCAGAGTATTGGTTGGGAAATTACCAAATTTCAATGGTCAAATCAACGTTACAACCCGACATTGATTAAACAGTGTCTAAAAGCATGTTGTCTCAATGTTGTATTTGTGTTGTAGAATATTGGATGGGAAATTACCAAACTTCAATGGTTAAATAAATGTTAGAACCCTACATTGATTGAACGTAATCAAAAAGCATGTTTTTTTAACGTTGTATTTGTGTTGGAGAATATTGGTTGGAAAATGACCAACTTTCAATGGTCAAATCAACGTCAGAAGAAAACATTGATTAAACGTTGTCAAAAAGCATATTGTTTCAACGTTGTATTTGAGTTGCTCAAGGTCAGGACCTAATTCAACAGATTCTCAACGTTGTTTCAATGTCTTGAGCCTGCTGGGAAGGTCCTTTATTGTGAATTCTTCCACACATGCAAGAGTTGTTTCTCTCTCACCCTGTACTCTGGAGAAAATGTCCTAGCTCGGGAAGAAAATGGTCGCTGCGTCCACACAAGCCACCGAGCAGTTAGTCGTTTCGAAAACCTTCCATTCATCCGTTTTCTACCACTTGTCCCTCTCGCAGGGTGGCTGGTTTATTAAAACCAGAAAAGGGGAAATTACACATCAAAAAGAGGCCATGTTGTCGCCACAAAACCAAAGCGCTTAAAATTCTTCAGCAAAAGAATTTAATATCCGAGGAGCTAGAACGTTCACCGAGTTGAAGTCTCACGAGGTTTGCTGACATCACGCGTGATCTGTATTTTCAACGCCCAAGTTTGGTTTGACTTAAGAGGCAGACTTGGTTGAACGGAAGTTCCTCGGCATAACGTTTGTTTTGAGCGATGCTACCACCGACCACTAGAGGCCGATCACCTGCGGGTTCTTCACGTTCACGTTGTATAATAAATATTTGATCCGATGAAGGTATTTTAAGTTTACTTCTTACAAATATATGAAGAGTATTTACATTTCATGTTAGTTTTATTGTAATAGTGTAAAAAATACATTAAAGTTTAGAAATGAATTTGTATTTGATTCAGTGAAACAAGTATTTGATGCAAATACAAAATGTGATTTAGCCTGCGATGAGCTGGCGACTTGTCCAGGGTGTACCCAGCCTTCCGCCCGAATGCAGCTGAGATAGGCTCCAGCACCCCCCGCGACCCCGAACGGGACAAGCAGTAGAAAATGGATGCATGGATGGATTTAGTACTTTAGGGGGAAGTACTGTTGGCAAGGACAGACTTTCTTGTAGTATTGTAGTAGTACTTGTATTAGTTTAGACAGACTTAGACTTCCTTTTTATTGTCATTCAAATTTGAACATTACAGTACAGATAAGAACAAAATTTTGTTGCATTAGCTCGTTGTAGTGCAGGATAAAAGAGCAATAAGGTGCAGATATAAATAAATAGATTACTGTAGAGATAAATATATTGCACTTTTGCATATGCATCCACGTTTATGGATGTATGTTATATTGTCTTTATATTCCAGCGAGTTAATCCATTTTTGGGGGGAATTGAGGGGATTATTATGATGCGTTCAAGAGTCTTACGGCCTGAGGGAAGAAGCTGTTACAGAACCTGGAGGTTCTGCTACGGAGGCTGCGGAACCTCTTTCTAGAGTACAGCAGTGAAAACGATCCTTGGTGGGGGTGGGAGGAGTCTCTGCAGATTTTTTGTGCCCTGGTCAGGCAGCGGCTTTTTGCGATCTCCTGGATAGGAGGAAGAGGAGTCCTGATGATCTGTTCAGCCGTCCTCACCACTCTCTGCAGAGACTTCCAGTCTTGTAGTGTATTGCACTTGAGTAGTGTGCTTGTAGTTTCTTGAAGTATTTAATACGTGTGATGTGTGAAGTACTTGATGAAGTACTTGTGATGTTGTGTGTTCCAGGGCTGCTCAGTGCTGAGTGGGAGGGGAACTACACTGAGACGGAGATCTGTGCAATTGAAGGGTCCACTGTAAAGCTTCAGTGCTCCTTTAAGTTCCCGCCCACAGAAGACGGGCATGAGATCAAGGTCAAGGAAGCATTTTGGTTCACCAAAGATCCAAATGAAGATCTGAGACTGGACCCTCAGTACTTTGGTAGGATGCAGTCTGACTGTCATGGCAACCTCTGCAATCTGACCATCACAGACGTGAGATGGAGTGACGAGTACACGTTCAGATGCACAACTAATCATTCCACAGGAGACTTCATCGTCACACCTGGTGTCAAAGTGACCGTCACTGGTACTGCTTTCCATAAAACACATTTCCACCAAGCTCAGTCCAATTTGAGGTCAGGATTGTCTGCTGTGAGTAGGCGGAGCCAGCCACAGTGACATCATAGTGTGGCGCCAACACAGAACTACAATGGAGGACATCTGGTTTTTTATCTTGTTCACATTCTGGAAGTGACCATTTGCTGTCCTCCAATCAACACACTGCACTGTGTCTAGCTCTGCCCCTTTAGCTGCCTTATACTGTACTTGGCTTCTTAACAAGTTATTTTGGTACTCTTCACAACTTATGAGAACAAAACTGATCCAAACTGTACTGCCTTTGGTGGAAGTGGACATGAAGACTTTTGTTTTGATATGATTGAAGTGTTCCTTTCATTCCAGATCTGAAAGTACAACAGTTAGAGTCCAAGGATGAAGATGATAATGTTTGGCATTATCTGAAGTGTGTCAGCAGCACTTGCAGTCCTTGGTCTACTTCTTCATACGTCTGGTATGAGAATGGAGAGGAAATCCAAAATGCAAAGTCCCAAGAGTTTAGAGTATACTCTGACTCCAAAGACAGTTACTCCTGTGCTGTAAGAGGACACGAGCAAGCTGTGTCTCCTCCAGAGTGTGAGTGGACTCTTCAGTCTTCTGCTGCACGTCACATGTAACTTTGTGCTGACTCAGCTCAATGCTTCTTCTGTCTTTCAGGTGGGGTGGACTGGTTATGTAACAAGGTGGTTTACTACAAGAGACACATCTGTGCCATCCAAGGATCATCAGTGGACATTAACTTTGAATACATGAGCGATGGAGATATCCTGACACATTTCTGGTTCCGTACAGATTCTAGTCACTGGAGGAATCCCTCCATGACTAAAGTTCTCCTGTCAGACCCTCAGTATGAAGGTCGTCTTGAATTAACTTCAGAGACTTTTGCAAAAAGCACACTAAGAATAAAAGATGTGAGGCAGAGTGATTCTGCTGAGTACCGCTTCAAATTCACCACTGATGATGGTTTTGAATGGAGGAGTATTTCACCTGGAAGCACCTTGACAGTAACAGGTATGAACACACCTGACCAAACATGCCAAATCATACATATATATTACAATGAACAAATTACATGAAATAAAACATATATATTCATTGTTTTACATTGTTTTAAGTGTATTATTTTTTGAATAAATTATTTTATAACACAGTAATTTAATGTGTTTTAATCAGTTTAACAAAATAACACATACTAATACAATTCCAAATCCAAACCAGTCCCAGCCCAGCAACATTCTTAACAGCAACCAACAGAGCAATTGAGAAGACACACAAACACGACACAAACAATCCAAAGGAGTCAAACAATAATGAATGATAGAAACAGAATCATTATTAATAAGAATTACAACATAACTTTGATTAAAAACATGGAAAAAAACAACAAGCAAAAGATAAAATAAACTTATTTTTTGGTTATAATCACTCTGGCTCCGCCTCCTTCCATGCTTTCAGGAGATTTATATGATAAATTTGGGTGTCTCTGACCCGGTCCGAGCGCCAGACCTCGTAGTCCACATCACCCACTTGCCGTGTGACCTCAAAGGGTCCTTGCCACCGGGCGAGTAATTTCGAGCTGGATGTTGAAAGTAACACAAGCACTTTTTTTCCCGGTGAAAATTTTCTTAGCTGAGTCCCCCTGTTATACTCGCGCTGCTGACGTTCCTGGGCACGGAGCAAATTCTCGCGTGACAAGTGCCTCACCGTGTCGTGCTCACATGTCCATGACGTATAGAATTTTGTTTTTGCTGGAGCTTGGACCCTCCTCCCAGCTTTCCTTAATTACGTCCAAAACCCTGCGCGGCTTCCTGCTGTATAATAATTCAAAAGGCGCAAAGCCTGTGGAGGCCTGAGGTACCTCCCGCATTGCAAACAGTAGGGGATCCAGCCCATTTATCCCAATTTGGTTTGTCCTCATGCGTAAACTTAAGGATCATGGTTTTCAGCGTCTTATTTAGCCGCTCCATCTATTTGTGGGTGGTATACGCTGGTGCGGATCGCTTTAATTCCCAATAATCCGTATAGTTCCTTCGGAATAGCGCATCGGGTAATCCACCAGGACTAGCACAAAGCGATATCCCCGTGTGCTCGGGTGGAATGGTCCGATGAGGTCCATACCCATTCTTTCGAGGGGGACCTCCATGAGCGGCAATGGGCGCAAGGGCGCCTTGAGGGTGGCCGCCAAGTTCACCAGCTGACAGTCCGGGCAGGCAGCACACCAGCGGCGCACGCTATAGAATCGGACCATGACCCGATTGAGTGTTTTATTATACCCCATGTGGCCAGCCATGGGATTGTAGTGCGCCGCCTGGAAAACCATTTCCCGGCGGTGTTTCGGCACCAACAACTGGGTGATTTCCTCTCCTGTTTGAGTGTCACGGCTCACTCGGTATAATCTATCTCTAATAATTGAGAAATGAGGGAATACCCGCGCTGTTCTCGGGCGCACCAGCTGACCGTCGATGTAATCCACCTGGTCCCAGGTCGCACGCAAAGTTTCATCTCGGGACTGCTCGAGGGGAAAATCCTCCGTAGGTTGCTAGTGGGGCCAGTGCCCCGCCGGTTCCCGCTCGGCAGTGTCGGATGGACATGCGTCGCCAATGAGAACTGCGCGGATATTCCCCTTTCCTACGGTCCGTGAACGCACCCCCACGCATTGTGTCAGTAGACTGTTAAACCCCGGCCAATTTGTGCCCAAAATTACGGGGTGCGAAAGGTGCGTACTTACAGCTACCTTGTCCCTATGCTTTTGTCCCTCATACCAAATTTCCACTGGCACCATAGGGTACTCGTGCACATCCCCATGAACACAGCTAATTTGAGGCCGTGTTGCCAGCCTCAAAGCCAGGTTCTGGTGGATCATGGTCTGCCCGCAGCCCGAATCCACCATCGCCTGGTATGTACTCCCTTGTATCTTTACCGTGATACCGTACGTCTCACCCGGGCCGGGGGAGAGCACTGAAGGGCCGGCCACCCGGGTCACGCGCCCCACCTCCACCTACGTAGGTCTCTGATGCGCGTGACCAGGCGGCCCACGCCTTCAGCACGCCTGCCCAAGCGTTTGAGGGGCCGTCTGCACGGGAGATGTTCTGGGGCAGCAGCCGGGACCTGCGGAGAAAGAGCAGAGGGTGAGTCACACGGGTCATGTTGGGGAATGTGCACAACTCCCTCCTCCTCCTCCTCATGTTGCGCGCTCTGTCCGTGCGCCGTGGGTGAGGGTTGCGCCTCGCGGTGGACGGACAGGTGGTCCTCGGCGAGGGTCACCGCAGCTGCCAGGTCTCGGGGCCGGTGGTACTGGATCCAGTCGGCCGTCCGCGTCAGGATCGCCTCCAGGAACTGCTCCAGCAGTCTGCCGTCTCGCTCTCCCGGCTGCAGCCAGCGCGTCGCCGCCTCCTGGAGGCGCTGGCCAAAGGTGAATGGACGGTCCTCCTTCCCCAGACGCATGTACCGGAACCGGCATCGGTACTCTTCGGCGGTGCAACCCGTCTGGTCCAGCACCGCCCTCCTCAGGTCCGGGAAGTGCACCCTGGAGGCCGCCGGCAGGCTGAGCGCAGCTCGCTGCACCTCCCCCGTCAGGAGTGGCAAGAGCCGCACCCCCCACTCCTCTTCCGGCCACGCGCGTGCATGCTCTTGCCGTGGCCGCAAAGATATCCAAAAAGGCATGGGCGTCCTCTTTCTTTCCCATGCGCTGCATGGTGACGGCCGCTGATGTTGGCCGTACCGCGCCCACCCGGTCCGCCAACGCCTGCAGGATCTGGATCTGCTGGCGGCCCTCCTTGAGCTGCTGGAGGCTGTTTGCTGCCAGCTCGGCGAGCACGCCCGCGAGAGCCATTAGGGGGTCGTCCTCCCCTGTCTCCGGTGGTCCAGCCATGTTGGGAGCCAATTTGTGGAAGACTTGTGTCTCCGGGTTCTTCGGACCACCCAGTGCAGACATTACAGCTTCGTTCATGATTCTGAACAATGATTTATTTTTCAATAAATGTCCCTTTCTGTGTTTTTCAGCCATCCGTTCTTGACCGTTCTCGCTCTCGCTCGTGCTCCAACTGCCCCCTCCTTCCCGGCTGCTGCCTTTAACAGAGCGACAGGTGATTAGATAAACACTCCCAGGTGGGTCATCTACGCACCTGTCGCTGATCTCGAAGCCGGTCCTGGCACGCCTCGCTTCGCTGCAGGTCCGCAGGCCACGCCCCCCTCCCCCACACACTCATTTACATTGTCATCAAAGACATTTATTAAAACAAAATAAAAATGAACAATAGTGTCACAGTGGCTTAAACATGCATCACATCCCATAAGCTTGACAACACACTGATCCAATATTTACCACAAGGATAAAAAATATTAATATTTTAGATTCATTTAAAAGTTAGAACAAATCTAAATAATAGATCACATATTCCAAGATATGACTCATTTTTATCTAAACTGAATGCAGTTTTTTCCTCTGATATCTCCATAAATTGTGTATGGCAGTCAATATCAGATGGACTATCAACATCTATGCATTTTTATTCTTTGCTTTTTAATATTTTTAATATGATCTAACTTTATAATCCTTTGTAATGTTTTAATGCGGGTCAATTGTAATTTTATTTAGAAGTAAGTCAGCAGCCAATCAAAAGCAAGCTGTGGGCTGCAAACTGGACTTTGGACAGTGGTGTTCCAGATGAAGCAGTCATGTGTGTATGTTGTGTGACTTGCATCTAAAATGAATATTAATATGACATGTTTCATGTTTGCTCCTCTGGCCTCCAGCTGTGCAGGTGCAGGTGATGTCAGTCAGAGTTGAAGATTCTCACCTTGTTGCACAAATGTTGTGTCGCACAAGCTGCCTTCCAGAAGCTTTTTTGTATTTTATGTGGCAGCACAATGGAGGAAATATAAAGCATGGAACCAAAGTAGAAGTCACCTTGTCACCTGGAGACTACATCACTTGTGCTGCACGACAACAACAAAACATCAGCATCTCTCCTCACCTGTGTAAGTGCTTCTTTCTTCCAGAAAAACATGATGCGCTACAAAGCACTTCAGTAAGAAAACAACACAAATCTTTCTTGTTTCTCTTCCAACTACAAAGTAGTAAACAACACAAACAAACGTAAATGACCTCCCAGCTGATGAACACGTTTAGCCAGCTAGCAGAAGCAGCAACCAGTCAACACATTTGTTTTTATTCCTGCTTACGTCACACTTGTTGCTAGGTAGACTTCATAGGGCACTGTGACGGACAGGGAGAGTCGGCAGGAAGGCATTGAGGCAAAATCAAGTAGAAAAACAACACTTTAAAGATTATGAGACAGGAACCTTTCATTGGATCACTACTCTGTATTGAAAATGAAATACTTATTGAAAATAAATATTTATACATTACTAAACATGTTTTGCATATTTTTTACATCTATTGTTCATCCATATAAATGACATCATCTTTAGTGTTAGTTTTTTCCGAAAATGCTAACAATTATAATAAGATACTTCACATGATCAGAAGCAGAGCTTAGTTTGTTGAAATACTAAGCTTGCTATATACATACTAACTGCCGGCATACAACAACGCTTCTCAGGGCAACCGCGCATGCTCCTCACTACCGTTGCATGCTGGGTAGTGTAGTTGTTATATTCGCTAGCTCATAACATGTATGCATCACATTAAGAGACACGCTTACGCGCTTAATTCAATACTCGCCGTCATTCCGGGTGGATTGACAAAAGAACTCCAGCCGCTAGATATTGGTGTCAAAGCTAGACTGCTAACTGCGTGGGAACAGTGGATGACAGAAGGCGAACACACGTGATGTTCACCCAGACGGAGACAGCGCCAGACGACATATGCCACTATCTGCCAGTGGATCGTAAATGCCTGGGCTGATTCAGTCTCAACTGTGGTCTGAGCTTTCAGGAAGGCAGGAATTGTCACTGAACTGCTAAACAGCAGCGACACTGACTAGATTAATGACGACTTCGATGAGACGGAGCCGGCCATTTTGGATGCCGTATTCGCCCAACTGTTTAATTCGGACACTGAAGAAGAAGAATTCGAGGGATTCGTGAATGAGGAATAACTTCATAAAGTGAGTTTTACATGTTTATTTTGTGTGTTGTATTGTGTGACATTAACGTTTGAGCAACGTTGAGTTATTGATATATTGTTATTGCTCTGCACTATTTCGAGTGTTACTATATTGTGATAGCACGAACGTTTGATTTATGTAACACGAGTAAATCAGCTGTTTATTCATTTTGGGAGTGAACAGAGTTGTCAGAACACTGGTTTGTAATCTATTAATAAAGTTTGACTGACCTATCTGACTGTTTTGTTGACATAGGTGCGCCTTATAATACATATATAAATACATATATATACATACATATATATATATACATATACAGACATATATATACATATATTTCCAGGCCAATGTAGTCAGGGGAATCAAATTTTAAAAAAATAATAATAATAATAAATAAAATAATAATGATATATATATATATATATATATATATATATATATATATATATATATATATATATATATATATATATATATATATATATATCATTATTTTTATTTATTTTTTAATTTCAAATTATTATTTTTTTATTTGATTCCCTTGACTATATTGGCCTGGAAATAAAAAATGAAAAAAATATAATATATAAAATAAAATAATAATTATATATATATATATATATATATATATATATATATATATATATATTATATTTATATATATATATATATATATAATATATATATATATATATATATATATATATATGTAATTATTATTTTATTTTTTTATTTATTATTTTATTTTTTTAGTTTCTAATTTTTTTTTTTTAATTTGATTCTCTTGACTACATTGGCCTGGAAACGCTGTCTGGGCTTTGCTGCCCGCATGACCTGACTTTGGATAAATGGAAGAAGATGGATGGATGGTTAATTTGCATGCATTAATATTAACATTACATTTGTATATATATATTGAACTTAAATTATTTTTTAAATCCATCCATTTTTTTTCTACCGCTTGTCCCTATTCTTTTTAAAAAAAAATTGAATAGCAACAAATTAAATGAGAAGTTATTAGTGTGAAGTATGTATATTACACAGATATTATACATACATCATGCGTGTTTGTTTGGAGTTTGGGGTCCCCTTGTAGTCTGGCATTGGAGTAAAGTGAGGCAGTGATCCACCAGATACAGCAGAGGGCGCTGCACGTGTACTCTGATGCACTGTCAAGTGTAATGTGCATGTCATGAGCAGTAAAAGGTGTTGAAGAGTGTTTGGCCTTGGTGGAGGTCTGCTGCTGCTTTACTGACTTATGTTTTTGTCTGTGCTGAAAAGTAGAAGAACATGTTTGTTTAAAAGTTCTTGGTTCTTCCTCCAGATGTTCTGAAAAGACCCTCAGTGTCTCTGAGTGATGCTGGTGACATATTGGAGGGTCGTCCACTGACACTGACCTGCTACATCCACAACTTCAAGTACTCCTCAGCAACAGTTGATTACTGCTGGTACAAGAAGAAGAATGTGTCTTCAGATGATGAAGTCCTCAGTAAAGGTCGACAACTGGTCTTCAAGTCCATCAACTGTTCAGACTCAGCAGAGTATTTGTGTACTGTGGAGAACCAGCTGGGGAAGAAGACATCAGAACCCGTCTTCATTGATGTCCAATGTGAGTACATCTATGTCCTTAAGACGTGTGGTGACACTGATGAGGACAATGTCTTGTCCCTCAGATCCTCCCAGGTGGTCCTCTTTGTCCATCAGTCGATCTCCTGTCATCGTTGAAGGACAGTCGGTGAATCTGACCTGCAGCAGCAATGCTAACCCGGCCGCCAGCTACACCTGGTACAAGGACCACCAAACTCTGACCCAAAAACCACAAGAACACTATCGTTTTGTCTCCATCCGCTCTGAAGATGCCGGAACATTCAACTGCGAGTCTGAGAATAAACATGGACGTGTCAACTCTTCAACAGTCTTCATAGACGTCCAATGTAAGTACCAAGGTCTGACATACTCAGTCCAAAATGGATGTCTACTTTTGGCACCAAAGTCCAACATGGCGGTCCAATTTAAGTACCCATTTCCAGTATGGATGTTTAGTATGTTAAGAGGATCATGTTATTTCATGACAGTTTCCATGAATGATCCAGAGTTCCTGCATGAAAGTATGTTGTTCTTCAGATGCTCCAAAGCATCCGTACGTGTCTGTAGTTCAGTCCAACAAGTTGTCGGCTGGTAGTCTGGTGAATCTTACCTGCAGCAGCGATGCTAACCCGGCCGCTAGCTACACCTGGTACAAGGAGAACATGTCGTCTCCTCTGGCATCAGGTCAGACACTGACCATCAAAGACATCAGTCCATGTCAGACGCTCGCCATCAGGGACATCACAGAGCAGGGTGGCCATGATTATTACTGTGAGGCCAACAACAGCAGGGGGCGCCACATCATTGGTGTGCACGTGAGCGTGAATGGTAAGACCCCTCATGTCCAAAACACATTTGTGTCTCCTGAAGACATCTACTGTATGTCCATGTGTAGGAATGTCCTGTAGAACGATAAACATCATCAGGCTGTTCTGTTCTGCTGTTGTGTTCGTGGGCATCCTGATCATCCTGACTCTGCACTTCAGGTAAAAAGTAGGACTGTCAAAATGAACACTTTAATGCAGATTAATCCATCATCATTAATATGATTGAATATTGTAACACAATTAACCCACAATGTTTGTGTGAAATGTTATTTTGTAAAAACGGATCATGTTTTTGTTAACATGAACATGATGTTAAAGGTGTTTACTTGTACTTCCTGGACAAGCTCAGCAGATATTTTTTTTCCCCTTGTACTTCCTGCACAAGCTCAGCAGATATTTTTTTTTTCCAATTGCAGGACGACGTCTCCCTCGTCCACTGCAGATCCAAATGAGCTCGTTGAGCCTGCAGAGGTGACATCTTGTTGGTTCTGGTGTCATGAATCCAGTCTCACTGTCATCTTATGTCCTCTTGTCAGCAGCTGGACCATGGCGACTATGACGATATTGATGCAGACGACTATGACGATATTGATGCAGACGACTATGACGATATTGATGTAGACGACTATGACGATATTGATGCAGAAGACGCGCTGTGACGGACATCTTGACCATGAACAACCAAGTTGTTTTAAAATATTCATATTTTCACTTCCCGCGCTGGAATGCCTAAGAGGAAGAGGCAAGAATAGAAATACATCACTCATGCACGGGCAAAGGAACAGAGAGAGACTAATTAAAAGAAGAATTAATTCAAATCAATAAATATACAAAATATAAGTTAACAGTGTTGGGTTAGTTACTGAAAACCAGTATCTAGTTAACAGTTACTAGTTACTTTATTTCAAAAGTAACTCAGTTCCCAACTCAGTTACTTACACCAAAAAGTAATGCGTTTTTGTGAAAAGTAACTATTTAGTTACTTCTTTTTTTAAGGCTCCCATTAATGCCATTCTAGCCTTCATTTCAGTACTGTTATTGCACTGGAGAATAATACAATCTGTTGATCAACTTGACATGCATTTGCATCACTGAACTCTGCTAAGCAATGTGGTCTACATACAACACACAAAGACAGAGATATGTTACAAAGGGCCAATTTATTTCGGGCCAGAACAAATTGACAAAACTATTTTAAATAGCTGCAATATAACATACATAAGTAACAAACCGCATAATAACAACATGTCACAACATAGCTGTAAACCTGGCTTCACCCAAGGAAGGCACACATGACATGATTATATGTCATGTCACTATATACAGCACACATACTGCTATACACACACCTAACCAGGCGTTTTTTTCTCTCTCAAGGAATTGTAAAATAAAGTCATGTCTTCAGGAGATCAACACTGTACTGAAGCCCAGAACACTCTACACATTTCCCCAGTTTTAGTTTAGAGAAAAGGAAAGATTGGCCTGGCCCACTAGGATCCCTCTTTATGTTTGTGTACTTTATAGTCTATACATTTAGAGTGATGTGATAATCAAACACTCTAGAAGTCTAGAATGAAAAAGTATATAAGAGAATTGATATAGTGTGTGTACCTTCAGTGCTGAATGATGAGCAGAGGCGAGAGAGTTGGGAGTGTCTTTTTTAGCTTGCTTTCCATGTTGATGTACTCACTGTCCACTGTGTCCAGGAACTTGGAAAATGTTTCCGTGCCATTTGCCGTTTGACGCCCGCTATCATACTAATTAGCTGCCGGGTGACTCCACTGTAGAAATAGCCTGAATGTCTTCTAGCACATACGCTGTAATGGCTCTATCAATGTTGTCCTGGCTAGCAGTCCCTCTGTTAAAAACCAACCGCTGTTGCTGAGGTGGTGGTGGAGGTGAAGTGTGTCTCTTCACTAGCTTTGTCGAAGCATGTTGCTTTTGTAGGTGTTTCAGCAGATTTTAATTGCTGTTTTGGGCAGTAGATGGGATCTTTGATCCAAGACACAACTTACATTTAAAGGCCTACTGAAAGCCACTACTACCAACCACGTAGTCTGATAGTTTATATATCAATGATGAAATCTTAACATTGCAACACATGCCAATACGGCCGGGTTAACTTATAAAGTGCAATTTTAAAATTCCCGCCACACTTCCGGTTGAAAAACTCCTTTGGATATGATTTATGCGCGTGATGTCACAAAAGCAACGGAAGTGGTTGGACCCCATCGGACCCGATAGAAAAGCCTCTTGTTTTCTTCGACAAAATTCCACATTATTCTGGACATCGGTGTTGGTGAATCTTTTGCAATTTGTTTAATGAACAATGGAGACTACAAAGAAAAACGTTGTAGGTGGGATCGATCGGTGTCTTAGCGGCTAAGTACAATACTGTAATATCTGTGATATTTGCATTAGTGTACTGTCTTTAAGGGTTTGGGGAACGCGCATGCGCGAGTGAGTTGGCGGAGAACTTGTGTGTGTGAGCGTGAGTTTTGGCTAACAGCAGCTGGTGTATGTGTGTGCGTTACTTTTTGAACTACAACCAGTTACCGCTTTTTAATAAAGCGATTGAGCAGCGCTTCCTCGTCTGTGTGACTCCTTCTCCACTGCGGGGCATTACAATACTTACAGCAACACAACAGGGACTACTTACTACGCCTAGCCGATGCTTGCCGCCAAACCCACGGATGAAGTCCTTCGTCGTGCCGTTGATCGCTGGAATGCAGGTGAGCACGGCTGTTGATGGGTTTCTATCTTCATTTGAAAACGATGCTACGCGCTAGCTCAGTAGCTAAGTGTGTCACCGATGTATTGTCTTGGAGATAAAAGTCACTTTAAATGTCCATTTCGCGTGCTGGACTCTCATTTTCAAGAGGATATAGTATCCGAGGTGTTTTAAAATACAAATCCGTGATTCACAATAGAAAAAGGAGAGAGTACATAGTTCTGTGAGGTCTGGTTGCTAAGTTAGCTTCAATGGTGTCGTTAGCACAGCATTGTTAACCTTCGCCAGCCTGGAAAGCATTAACCGTGTATTTACATGTCCACGGTTTAATAGTATTGTTGATTTTCTATCTATCCTTCCAGTCAGAGGTTTATTTATTTTGTTTCTATCTTCATTTGAGAACGATGCTATCGCGCTAGCTCAGTAGCTAAGTGTGTCACCGATGTATTGTCGTGGAGATAAAAGGCACTGAATGTCCATTTCGCGTTCTCGACTCTCATTTTCAAGAGGATATAGTATCCGAGGTGGTTTAAAATACAAATCCGTGATCCACAATATAAAAAGGAGAGTGTGGAATCCAATGAGCCAGCTTGTACCTAAGTTACGGTCAGAGCGAAAAAAGATACGTCCATCACTGCCTCTCAAGTCGTTCACTGTAACGTTCCTCATCTACGAATCTTTCATCCTCGCTCAAATTAATGGGGTAATCATCACTTTCTCGGTCCGAAACTCTCTCGCTCCATTGTAAACAATGGGGAATTGTGAGGAATACTAGCTCCTGTGACGTCACGCTACTTCCGGTACAGGCAAGGCTTTTTTTTTATCAGAGAGCAAAAGTTGCGAACTTTATCGTCGATTTTCTCTACTAAATCCTTTCAGCAAAAATATGGCAATATCGCGAAATGATCAAGTATGACACATAGAATGGATCTGCTATTCCCGTTTAAATTTAAAAAAAGCATTTCAGTAGGCCTTTAACTAAAATGTTATTTTTTTGTGCGCGACAAAAGAAAAGTAGTGACAATATCTCCATGTTAAGAAACTCAGCTTCGGCTCCGCCATGATGTCTTGTTAGTAAACACAGACACGCCCCCCGCCCCCCCCACACACACACACACACACACACACACACACACACACACACACACACACACACACACACACACACACACACACACACACACACACACACACACACACACACACACACACACACACACACACACACACACACACACACAGCGCGCCTCTTGTGAGACAGGAAGATTCAGAAGGACGACACCGCAGCTCTCCAATAAAACACACTCAGATCTTCTCAGTTTCTAGCCGATACTATATAAAAAATAACGTAAAATAACGCAGTAACGCATCATGTAGTAACGGTAACTGAGTTACTGAATCTAAAAGATAACGCGTTAGACTACTAGTTACCGCCGAAAATAAGGGTGTTACAGTAACGCGTTAGTCCCAACACTGTAAGTTAATAGGAATGAAAACCAACTGACAAAATAATGTCTCTGCAGACTCTGTTGTGCCGCCTTTCTCGCCTATTTCTGTATCCTCCACAGTTTGGTGTGCGGCTGGCAGAAGAACTGGACACACCTGACATTGATTAGTCTGCATACTATATTAGCCGAGTGCATTTTGCTAGCAGTCGCCAGGTTCTCTCCTTGTAATCCCCAGCTCTCCATGTGGTCTGCAGGAATCCCCCTCCGCCTGCTTCAACACCTTTTCCGCAGTCAGGTGTGCCCGGTTTGTCCTACCTAGTAGATTGTGTTTTGTTTTCATGGTGTGCCACCCTTTTCGACACCATCGCCTTTAGTTCTTGCTGCCTTTTATATCTGACCTCGCATTAAAGAGGAGTTAACTGTTTTCCGTCTCTGCATTTACTGAGATAAACACCTCACCAGAAACCATACTTGCCAACCCTCCCGAATTTTCGGGAGACTCCCGAAAATCTCCCGGGACAACCATTCTCCCGAATTTTCCTTTGGCTATCATATCCTCCAGGTTTGCTGCAGCACCTGTAAAGTGAGGCTCGCTTGATCAAATAAAGCTTTTGTTCAACAATTCCTCACCTGCGTCATCTTTGACCCATACACAACACCGAGTCGTCCTTAGGGCCGGACGAGGACGACAAGACCAGCAAAATGCATCAATGGCTTTCTGGCCGCGAAGATATTAAAAGGCCTGCCTCATGCATTGAAACCATTCTCTGTTTACGTGACACAGAGTAGCGAAAAGCTAACATTTGTAGAGTTTAAAACAAGGCTGAGGAGCCATGAGATGACGGAAGAGTTTGGTCGTGCTCGCTTTGGAGAAGACAGCCAGATGAAAGTCGAAGTAAGAGACGATTTGTTAGAATAATTATGTATATATTATCATTATAACTTTATGCTTAAGGGCCATTACTATAAAGTATTGTCAATTTGTGCTGCAATGGTATGTATTTGTGCAGAGCTAGCAATCCAAAAGATTGCTGGCCTCTTTATCAGTGTTGTGTCCAGACTCGGCCTGCTGGCTGCCAAGGCCGAACATTGGGTTCCGGGACCAGACAAAGCAGAGACTGGGCGATAACACCAGTACTCGGCCTGCTGGCTGCCAAGGCCGAACATTGGGTTCCGGGACGCAGACAAAGCAGAGACTGGGCGATAACACCAGTACTCGGCCTGCTGGCTGCCAAGGCCGAACATTGGGTTCCGGGACCAGACAAAGCAGAGACTGGGCGATAACACCAGTACTCGGCCTGCTGGCTGCCAAGGCCGAACATTGGGTTCCGGGACGCAGACAAAGCAGAGACTGGGCGATAACACCAGTACTCGGCCTGCTGGCTGCCAAGGCTGAACATTGGGTTCCGGGACCAGACAAAGCAGAGACTGGGCGATAACACCAGTACTCGGCCTGCTGGCTGCCAAGGCCGAACATTGGGTTCCGGGACGCAGACAAAGCAGAGACTGGGCGATAACACCAGTACTCGGCCTGCTGGCTGCCAAGGCCGAACATTGGGTTCCGGGACGCAGACAAAGCAGAGACTGGGCGATAGCACCAAGTGTCAACATATTTGCATTTTTTGTATAATCATATATTGTGTCTAACTGGAGTTGTCGAGATTACCCCCCTTCCCTCAGCGACAGTGATGTAATAGGGCAATTTCCTAATAAATAGAGGAGGCGTGCAGGCTTGATTTTTAGAACGTAGTTTGGATCTGTAACTAGAGTACAGCCCAAAACACGTGTCTCCTCGAGCTAAATTGAACTCTGTTTCTGCATGTTTCCTTGCTTCTTGTCTGATTGTTAGATGTCATCATTAGAGATGCTACCTCAGTAGAAGCATTTAAGTCCCATCTTAAAACTCATTTGTATAACCTAGCCTTTAAATAGACCCCCCCTTTTTAGACCAGTTGATCTGCCGTTTCTTTTCTTCTCTCCTCTTCTCCCCTGTCCCTTGCGAGGGGGAGTTGCATAGGTCCGGTGGCCATGGATGAAGTGCTGGCTGTCCAGAGCCGGGACCCCGGGTGGACCACTAGCCTGTGCATCGGTTGGGGACATCTCTGCGCTGCTGACCCGTCTCCGCTCGGGATGGTTTCCTGTTGGCCCCGCTGTGGACTGGACTCCCGCTGATGTGTTGGATCCACTGTGGACTGGACTTTCACAATGTTATGTCAGACCCACTCGACATCCGTTGCTTTCGGTCTCCCCTAGAGGGGGGGGGGGTTACCCACATATGCGGTCCTCTCCAAGGTTTCTCATAGTCATTCACCGACATCCCACTGGGGTGAGTTTTTCCTTGCCCGTATGTGGGCTCTGTACCGAGGATGTCGTTGTGGCTTGTACAGCCCTTTGAGACACTTGTGATTTAGGGCTATATAAATAAACATTGATTGATTGATTGATTGATTGAAAGTGGAGCGAGTGGACGACGCCACGCTCAGAAGTGTGAAGTTGGAAGGCCTCATTGTGGACTTGGGAGCAACGAATCACATCATCACAAACCTTGCACTTATTGTATCTTTTGACTCCAGTTTTAAGGCCCGCAGCCATATATTGGAGCTGGCTGATGGAGTGAGGGCCAACGGCACGGCGCTGAAAGAGGGCAGTGCCAAAGTGCGCTTGAGAGGCAGCAAAGGCGGAAGTGTGGATGCGATCCTGAAGGAGGCTCTACATGTCCCATCATTTTCCTAGGACATATTTTCTGTCAAAGCCGCGACCACGCAAGGAGCGACAGTCATCTTCAAAGAAGGACAGAATCGACTCGTTCCCAAAAAACGTACAACTTTAGACATTCATATAATCGACTGTTTTATTCCAGCACTACCGGGAATGACGTATTGCGTGCTACGACATTCAGACCTGGCATGAAGTTTTAGGCCACTGCAATTATGATGACGTGTCAAAGTTGGAATGTGTCACCAATGGGATGAAAATGAAGGGTACTACTACTACTATTTCAGTACTACCACTACTACTACCCTTTTGTACCTGATCTCCCATCACAGCTCGTCTTTCTAGCAGACGTTGTTGTGTTCCCGCAGTCAACACGGCGGCTCTTACAGCCTGCAGGCGTTCACAAAGAGTTCGTTGGCGGCGGCGGCGAGGCTCGTGCATTTGGCCCCCAGGTCTCCGGCGCACTCGGCAGGCGAAGGCCAGCGCTCCACCCAGGTGGTCTTACCCAGCGTGTACATCAATCTGACACGGAAGGACACACACTTTTAAAAACACGCTGTGTCGACAGCGGGGGAGTAGTGCTAGTAGGAGTTGTAGTTTTAGAAGTAGTACTGAAATAGTGGTAGTAGTCAAGTAGTAGTGGTAGTAGTAGGAGCATTAGTATTGAAGTAGCAGTAGTTGTAATTTTAGAAGTTGTAGTAGTAGTAGTTGTCTAGTAGTATTAGTACTGAAGTAGTAAAAGTAGTAGTACTAGTTGTAGTTTTAGTAGTAGTTATGAAGTAGAAGTAGTGTAGTAGTACTAGTTGTAGTTCTAGTAGTAGTTATGAAGTAGAAGTAGTATAGTAGTACTAGTTGTAATTTTAGTAGTAGTTATGAAGTAGAAGTAGTGTAGTAGTAGTAGTGAAGTATTAGTAAAATTAGTTCTGAAGTAGTAGTAGTAATGTTAGTGGTAGCAGTAGTAGTATTACTAGTAGTAGTGAAGTAGTAGTAATAGAACAAATAAAACACGTCTTTGTAACATTTGAACAGTAAACTTTACAGTATATTATACTATCACAGAATGATTACATTTTGAAAGTAGAATTGAACCTCTTATGACACCGAATAATATTAAAATGTTCTGTTAGTGTTTACTTGTTGTGTTTGTGTTGTTGGGTTTACTTGTTGGGTTTTTTGTTATTGTGTTTACTTGTTATGTTTGCTTTATTGTGTTTACTTGTTGTGTTTTTTGTTATTGTGTTTACTTGTTGTGTTTGTTTTATAGTGTTTACTTGTTGTGTTTGTGTTATTGTGTTTACTTGTGTTTGTTTTATAGTGTTTACTTGTTGTGTTTGTGTTGTTGTGTTTACTTGTTGGGTTTTTTGTTATTGTGTTTACTTGTTATGTTTGCTTTATTGTGTTTAATTGTTGGGTTTTTTGTTATTGTGTTTACTTGTTGTGTTTGTTTTTATAGTGTTTACTTGTTGTGTTTGTGTTATTGTGTTTACTTGTGGTGTTTGTGTTATTGTGTTTACTTGTGGTGTTTGTGTTATTGTGTTTACTTGTGTTTGTTTGATTGTGTTTACTTGTTGTTATTGTGTTTAAATGTTGTGTTTGTGTTATTGTGTTACTTGTTGTGTTTGTGTTATTACGTTTACTTGTTGTGTTTGGGTGTTGTTATGTTTACTTGTTGCATTTGTGTTATTGTGTTTACTTGTTGTGTTTGGGTTATTATGTTTACTTGTTGCGTTTGTGTTATTGTGTTTACTTGTTGTGTTTGGGTGTTATTATGTTTACTTGCTGTGTTTGGGTGTTATTGTTGTGTTTGTGTGTTTACTTGTTGCTGTCCTTGTCCACGTCCCACTGGTCCTCTTTAGGTCCCATGATGAGGTACTGGGAGTCCATCTTCAGGTCCAGTCCTTCTCTGCAGCCTCCGTGAGACATGAAGAACCTCCTCTGACCCGGTTCTACTCCCGCCTCCACGCCTGGGAGCCCACATCGGATGAGATTTATTACAGTTATCACCGTTATTAGAGTTGGAAAAACATCTCACCCAGTTTGATAACGCGTGTGATCTCCATTTGGTATTTGTCGTAGTAACTGTGGCTGATGTTCACTACCTTCACCTGGAAGACTGGAGGACAACCACAGCATCTTTAAGGCACCACCATAACACTTCCATACTGAAATATTAATCTCATACATACATACATATGCACGCACGCATATATATATATATATATATATATATATATATATATATATATATATATATACATATATATACACATACATATATACAGTATATATATATATATATATATATATATATATATATATATATACATATTGTATGTATATATATATACTGTGAAGACATACATGTATGTATATATATATACATATATACTGTACATACATACATGTACTGTATGTATATATATGCATATAAACATACGTAAATATACATACATACATGTAGGTATACATACTGTATGTATATATACTGTATATACATATATACATGTATAAATGTATGTATACATATATACATACTGTATGTATATATATATATATATATATACTGTGTATACATACATACATGTATATATATATATATACCGTATATATATATATATATATATATATATATATATATATATATATATATATATATATATATATATATATATATATATATATATATATACATACATGTATACTGTATATATACCGTATATATATAGGGTTATATATGTAGATATATATACATACATACATACATATACATGTATACATAAATACATACATACACACACACACACACACACACATATTGTCTTTGTGTTCAGGCCTGACTATTGTTGTCATGACAACAGACAATTCAAAGTAACATATTTTGAGTGTCAACAAAGTATACCATGATGCAGAGACCGGCAGGCAAACGTCTCTCTCTCCTTGTTGACAAAGTCCTCGCTGTCACCTTTGGCGATACAGCAGTCGCCTGCAGGGCAGCAGACAACCCGTTTAGTTGGAGTCAAGCACGTTACATTGGAGTCATACCCGTTTAGTCAAGCACGTTTAAAGTCAGACACGTACAAAGTATTTTAAAGTCAAACATTTTTAGTTAGAATCAAACATGTTTGGTTTAAATCATACCTGTTGAGTCAAATATGTTTTGTTTAAGTCAGGCCCAATTAGTTCAGGTCATAACCGCTTAGGCATACTTGTTTAAGTGTAGTTCATACCCGTTTAGTTTGAGTCGAACCCATTTAGTTTAAAATCAAAAACCTTCAGCTTAAGTCAAACATGTTTGGACCAATTACTTTAAAAATCATACCCGTTTATTTTTATTCAAACACGTTCCGACTGTTTAGTTTAAGTCATACTTATCGAGTTTAAGTCAAACACATTTAGTTTTAGTTATACCCGTTTAGTTTAAAATGAAATAACTTTAGTTGAAAGTCAAACATGTTTAGTTTAAGTCATACCCGTTTAGTTTAAAATCAAACTACTTTCGTTGTAATCATACCCTTTAAGTATAAAATCAAACAACTTTAGTTGAAAGTTAAACACGTTTAGTTTAGGTCATACCTGTTTAGTTTAAAATCAAACATTTTAGCTTAAAATCCAACATGTTTAGTTTAAAGTCAAACACTTTTAGACTGTTTAGTTTAAGTCATACCTGTTTATTTTAAAATTAAACATTTTTAGTTTGAGTCATACTCGTTTAGTATAAAGTCAAACACTTTTAGACCGTTTAGTTTAAGTCATACCTGTTTATTTTAAAATGAAACATTTTTAGTTTGAGTCATACCCGTTTAGTATAACGTCAAACACTTTTAGTATAAAACAAAACATGTTAAGTTTGAAGTCAAACACTTTCAGTTTTAATCATACCCGTTAAGTATAAAATCAAACAACTTTAGTTGAAAGTTAAACACGTTTAGTTTAGGTCATTCCTGTTTAGTTTAAAATCAAACATTTTAGCTTAAAATCCAACATGTTTAGTTTAAAGTCAAACACTTTTAGACTGTTTAGTTTAGGTCATACCTTTTTTATTTTAAAATTAAACATTTTTAGTTTGGGTCATACCTGTTTAGTATAAAGTCAGACACTTTAGACCGTTCAGTTTAAGTCATACCTGTTTATTTTAAAATTAAACATTTTTAGTTTGGGTCATACCCGTTTAGTATAAAGTCAAACACTTTTAGACCGTTTAGTTTAAGTCATACCTGTTTACTTTAAAATGAAACATTTTTAGTTTGAGTCATACCCGTTTAGTATAAAGTCAAACACTTTAAGTATAAGACAAAACACGTTAAGTTTGAAGTCAAACACTTTCAGTTTTAATCAGACCCGTTAAGTATAAAATCAAACAACTTTAGTTGAAAGTTAAACACGTTTAGTTTAGGTCATACCTGTTTAGTTTAAAATCAAACGTTTTAGCTTAAAATCCAACATGTTTAGTTTAAAGTCAAACACTTTTAGACAAGTTTAATTTAAGTCATACCTGTTTATTTTAAAATTAAACATTTTTAGTTTGAGTCATACCCGTTTAGTATAAAGTCAAACACTTTTAGTATAAAACAAAACACCTTAAGTTTGAAGTCAAACACTTTTAGTTTTAATCATACCTGTTAAGTATAAAATCAAACAACTTTAGTTGAAAGTAAAACACGTTTAGTTTAGATCATACTTGTTTAGTTTAAAATCAAACATTTTAGCTTAAAATCCAACATGTTTAGTTTAAAGTCAAACACTTTTAGACAAGTTTAGTTTAAGTCATACCTGTTTATTTTAAAATTAAAATGTTTTAATTTGAGTCATACCCGTTTAGTATAAAGTTAAACACTTTTAGACAGTTAAGTTTAAGTCATACCTGTTTATTTTAAAATGAAATATTTTTAGTTTGAGTCATACCCATTTAGTATAAAGTCAAACACTTTTAGTATAAGACAAAACACTTTAAGTTTGAAGTCAAGCACTTTCAGTTTTAATCATACCCGTTAAGTATAAAATCAAACAACTTTAGTTGAAAGTTAAAAACGTTTAGTTTAGGTCATACCTGTTTAGTTTAAAATCAAACATTTTAGCTTAAAATCCAACATGTTTAGTTTAAAGTCAAACACTTTTAGACAGGTTTAGTTTAAGTCATACCTGTTTATTTTAAAATTAAACATTTTTAGTTTGGGTCATACCCGTTTAGTATAAAGTCAAACACTTTTAGACTGTTTAGTTTAAGTCATACCTGTTTATTTTAAAATGAAACATTTTTAGTTTGAGTCATACCCGTTTAGTATGAAGTCAAACACTTTTAGTATAAAACAAAACACGTTAAGTTTGAAGTCAAACACTTTTAGTTTTAATCATACCCGTTAAGTATAAAATCAAACAACTTTAGTTGAAAGTTAAACACGTTTAGTTTAGGTCATACCTGTTTAGTTTAAAATCAAACATTTTAGCTTAAAATCAAACATGTTTAGTTTAAAGTCAAACACTTTTAGACAAGTTTAGTTTAAGTCATACCTGTTTATTTTCAAATTAAAAATTTTTAGTTTGGGTCATACCCGTTTAGTATGAAGTCAAACACTTTTAGACTGTTTAGTTTAAGTCATACCTGTTTATTTTAAAATGAAAATGTTTAGTTTGAGTCATACTCGTTTAGTATGAAGTCAAACACTTTTAGTATAAAATCAAACACGTTAAGTTTGAAGTCAAACATGTTTGAACCGTTAAGTTTAAGTCATACCCGTTTATTTTAAATCATACCCGTTTAGTATCAAGTCAAACACATTCAGTTTAAACTCAAACGCGTTTAGACGGTTTATTTTAGGTCACACCTGTTTAATTTAAAATCAAACATTTAGTTGAAAGTCAAACATGTTACATTTATTCATACCTGTTTAGTTACAAATCAAAAGTGTTTAGTTGAGATCAAACAAATTTAGTTTAATTCAAAAAAGTTTTGTTTAAAAACCACGTTTAGACTGTTTAGTTTAAGTCATGATTGTTATTTCAAAGTCACACATGTTTAATTAAATCAAACCCGTTTAGTTTGCAGTCAAAAAGTGTCAATCGCTGTGTTTGATTTACCCTGCGTGCAGCGGCACACGTTATCCTTGCAGATGTGAGTCAGGTCGTCTCGGTGTTGCATGGGCGTGTACGTCTTACTGCAGCGATGGTCTGACAACAACAACACAACAATGTCAACAACAACACCACAAAAACAACAACGCAACGACAACAAACAGCACAACCAAACAAAAACAACACAGCAAAAATAACACAAAACAACACCAAAACACAACAACAACAAAAGACAACAACACAACATCAACAGAACAATAACAACAACACACCAACAACACAAAAACATCAACAACACAACATCAACAGAACAACACAACATCAACAAAACAACATCAACAGAACAACAACACTGCATCAACAACACAACATCAACGGAACACCAACACACCATCAATAGAACAACAATACAGCATCAACAGAACAACATCAACAAAACAACAACATCAACAACACAACATCAACAGAACAACATCAACAAAACAACATAAACAGAACAACAACACTACATCAACAACACAACATCAACGGAACACTAACACAGCATCAACAGAACAACAACACTGCATCAACAACACAACATCAACAGAACAACAACACAACATCAACAGAACAACACCACTGCATCAACAACACAACATCAACAGAACAACAACACAACATTAACAGAAGAACAACACAGCATCAACAACACAACATTAACAGAACACAAACACAACATCAACAGAACACCTACTCAACAAATACACAGCATCAACACCACAACATTAACAGAACAACAACACAACATCAACAGAACAACAACACAACATCAACAGAACAACAACACAACATCAACAGAACAACACCACCGCATCAACAACACAACATCAACAGAACAACAACACAGCATCAACAACACAACATTAACAAAACACAAACACAGCATCAACAGAACAACAACTCAACAAGTACACAGCATCAACAGAACAACAACACAACATCAACAGAATACCAACACAACAACACCAAAAGGAAAACCAACACAACAACAGAACATCAACAGAACAACAACAACACAACATTAACAGAACAACAACACAACATCAACAGAACAACAACACAACATCAACAGAACAACCACACTGCATCAACAACACAACATCAACAGAACAACACAGCATCAACAACACAACATTAACATTAACAGAACACAAACACAACATCAACAGAACAACAACTCAACAAATACACAGCATCAACAGAACAACAACACAACATCAACAGAATACCAACACAACAACAGAACAACAACACAACATCAAAAGGAAAACCAACCCAACAACAGAACATCAACACAACATCAACAGAACAACAACACAGCATCAACACCACAACATTAACAGAACAACAACACAACATCAACAGAACAACCACACAACATCAACATCAACAGAACAACACAGCATCGACAGAACAACAACACAGCATTAACATAACAAAAACACAGCATCAACAACACAACATTAACATAACAACAACATCAACAGAACAACAACACAGCATCAACAACACAACATTAACATAACAACAACACAATGTCAACAGTACAACAACACAGCATCAACAGAACAACAACACAGCATCAACAACACAACATTAACATAACAACAACACAACATCAACAGAAGAACAGCACAACATCAACAGAACAACACCACTGCATCAACAACACAACATCAACAACACAACATTAACAAAACACAAACACAACATCAACAGAACAACAACTCAACAAGTACACAGCATCAACAGAACAACAACACAACATCAACAGTATACCAACACAACAACACAACATCAAAAGGAAAACCAACACAACAACACAACATCAACAGAACAACAACAACACAGCATCAACACCACAACATTAACAGAACAACAACACAACATCAACAGAACAACACAACATCACCAGAACAACCACACAACATCAACATAACAACAACACTGCATCAACAACACAACATAAACAGAACATCAACACAGCATCAACAACACAACATTAACAGAACACAAACACAACATCAACAGAACAACTCAACACATACACAGCATCAACAGAACAACAACACAACATCAAAAGGAAAACCAACCCAACAACAGAACATCAACACAACATCAACAGAACAACAACACAGCATCAACACCACAGCATTAACAGAACAACAACACAACATCAACAGAACAACACAACATCGACAGAACAACAACACAGCATCAACAACACAACATTAACATAACATCAACAGTACAACAACACAGCATCAACAGAACAACAACACAGCATCAACAACACAACATTAACATAACAACAACACAACATCAACAGTACAACAACACAGCATCAACAGAACAACAACACAGCATCAACAACACAACATTAACATAACAACAACACAACATCAACAGTACAACAACACAGCATCAACAGAACAACAACACAGCATCAACAACACAACATTAACATAACAACAACACAGCATCAACAGAACAACAACACAGCATCAACAACACAACATTAACATAACAACAACACAACATCAACAGTACAACAACACCACCACTAGTATTGATGCTGGACAAGCAGTGACACACACACACACACACACACACACACACACACACACACACACACACACACACACACACACACACACACACACACACACACACACACACACACACACACACACACACACACACACACATCAACAGAACAACAACACAACATCAAAAGGAAAACCAACCCAACAACAGAACATCAACACAACATCAACAGAACAACAACACAGCATCAACAACACAACATTAACATAACAACAACACAACATCAACAGTACAACAACACAGCATCAACAGAACAACAACACAGCATCAACAACACAACATTAACATAACAACAACACAACATCAACAGTACAACAACACAACATCAACAGAACAACAACACAGCATCAACACCACAGCATTAACAGAACAACAACACAACATCAACAGAACAACACAACATCGACAGAACAACAACACAGCATCAACAACACAACATTAACATAACATCAACAGTACAACAACACAGCATCAACAGAACAACAACACAGCATCAACAACACAACATTAACATAACAACAACACAACATCAACAGTACAACAACACAGCATCAACAGAACATCAACACAGCATCAACAACACAACATTAACAGAACACAAACACAACATCAACAGAACAACTCAACAAATACACAGCATCAACAGAACAACAACACAACATCAAAAGGAAAACCAACCCAACAACAGAACATCAACACAACATCAACAGAACAACAACACAGCATCAACACCACAGCATTAACAGAACAACAACACAACATCAACAGAACAACACAACATCGACAGAACAACAACACAGCATCAACAACACAACATTAACATAACATCAACAGTACAACAACACAGCATCAACAGAACAACAACACAGCATCAACAACACAACATTAACATAACAACAACACAACATCAACAGTACAACAACACAGCATCAACAGAACAACAACACAGCATCAACAACACAACATTAACATAACAACAACACAACATCAACAGTACAACGACACAGCATCAACAGAACAACAACACAGCATCAACAACACAACATTAACATAACAACAACACAACATCAACAGTACAACAACACAGCATCAACAGAACAACAACACAGCATCAACAACACAACATTAACATAACAACAACACAACATCAACAGTACAACAACACAGCATCAACAGAACAACAACACAGCATCAACAACACAACATTAACATAACAACAACTCAACATCAACAGTACAACAACACCACCACTAGTATTGATGCTGGACAAGCAGTGACACACACACACACACACACACACACACACACACACACACACACACACACACACACACACACACACACACACACACACACACACACACACACACACACACACACACACACACACACACACACACACACCAGGGTTGTAGTACTGGTATGCGGTGACGGAGGAGGGTTGCAGGAGGCCCACTTTGAAGTTCTGCTGCAGCCTGAAGACCAGGATCTCAGGCTCCTTGTGCGACACCTGCACCAGACGCCAGGTGAGTTGGGGGGGGGGGGGGGCCAGGTGAGGGCGGCGGTTGTCACGGTTACCTTGAACAGGTGCAGGATGAGAGAGCCTCTGTCGCTGAGGTTGTCCACCATCTTGAAGTTGCTGATGTAGCGGTCCACTGAGTTGGAGAGCTGCCACACAAAAAGCACCATCACAACCAGGTCTGACTCTCAGACGTGTCCTAGTCCTCTACCAGGTCCAGGTCAGAGTCCTCCGGGGTGAAGCCCGTGGGCATGCTGACGTCCAGCACCACCATCCGCACGTCGCTGGGTCCTAAAGCCCTGTGGAGAAAAAGGAATATTACATGCTGTTTTCTTACCAATGAGTGGCCTAGGATGTTTCATTTTTATTTTATTTATTTTTTACTAAACTGCAGAGAGTGCTGAGGGTCACTCGCCTCACTTTGATGACCATCTGGTAGGACTTCTCCACGTCTGCTGGAGGCGTCTCTGCGGCAGGACATGATAGTTTTAGACACGGATGACATCGTGACGTCATACCGCTGCGGCCCGGTGAGTTCCGCCTAGCGACAAGCAGCACGGGCGTGCGGAGCCACCAGAAACAAAAGAACTCAACATGAACGGGAACGATTCCGTTGATCTGCCGACAAGTTTTCATTTCAAAATAAAATGACAATTTCATTGATTTGAGAATTTGGACTTATTTATTGGAAATTGAAATAAGTGACACAAAATGAATCCAATTAACTACATAATTCAAGATAACTCTGATGAAATTGGAAGTTCAAATGTGAATTAATTAAATCGCATTTGAAAGAAGGAAAATGAAATAAAGTAAATAATTAAACTGTGATAATAACAATTGAAAATAAAATAATTAAATTACAAAGGGACAAGCCGTAGAAAATGGATGGAAAGATGGATGAATTAGAAAATAAAACAGGGATTAATTTATTGACATTTGAAATAACTGATGGAAAATCAAGCCATTTAACTAAATTAAAATATGAACTCATTTACTAACAACTAAAATATTAAGGAATATGAAACCAATTAAATCGGTAGTTAAATTGGAATCAATTTAATTATTTTTATAAATAAGTAATTGAAAACAAAAACAATTAACTAAGTAAATAGAATATTAGTCCAAGTAAAGAAAAGTAAAGTAATTGAAAATCGAGCCAAATGAGGAAATACTGAAATCATGAGTTGATTTACTTATATTTGAAATAAATCATTTATAATAAAGCAATTAAATTAGAAATTAAAATGTGAATTAATCTATTGACATTTAAAATAAGCAATGCAAAATAAAGCCAATTTAACTAAGTAACTCCAATATGAATGGACTCATTAACATTTGAAATAGGAAAGTTATTTGTAATTAAGAATGCAATAACGCACCTGCATTTGAATAGGTACTTTAAAATAGAGCATTTCAATTGGTCGATTAAATAGGAATGGATTGATTACATTTGAAATATGTGGTGCAAAAATAAAGGCAATTATTTAAATAAGTAAAATACGAATTAGTTCACTTATAGAAATTAAGCTAATAAAATAAATAATGAAAATATGAATTCAATCAAATTCAGCAAACGTAATTGAAAATAAAGCAATTAAATTGGTAATTAAAATTGGAATCAATTAATTCAATTTTAAATATGTGGTGCATAAATACAGCCAATTAACTAAATAAGTCAAATGTGAAATAGTTCGCCAACATTTTTATACTATATTGAAAATAAAGTTGATTAATATATGAATATATGAATTAATTGTAAATAAAACAATTACATTGGTAATTTAAATATGAATAAATTGTCTGGAATTTAAGTAGCTGATGCAAAATAAAGCCAATTAACTGAATTGGTAAAATATTGTTACATTGGAAATAAGTCATTGAAAATAAATCCAAATAAGGAAATAATTAAAATGTGAATTTGTTCATTGAAATTGTTATTAAATATGACATTTTTGTGAAATAAGATCTGAAATAATTATATTAGCGTATCTTTCTTTATTGCGTGTGTGTGTGTGTGTGCTGTTGCGTCTGACCAGTCTTCTTCTCAGGGAATTAAAATCACCGGTCAATCCCAAGTTCTTTAGATGACATATATGCTGAGTAAGAAGGACCATCAAGACAGAATAGGAATATTATCAAGTTTTACTAAAGCTCTAGGAGACCAGTCCAATCGTCCTTTCATATCGGCATCTCGAAATGGTCTAACATTCAAAGGGGAAGAGACAACTTTTTGAATACGAAAACAGAAATGAATGCCTCCCCCTACTCCAACACTGATAAGATAAGGAGGGGGATGCATCTCTCCCACATTCCAATGCCTAAGACACTACACAGACATCTGCAGACAAAGAGAGACAAGTATACAGAGTATAAATGGAAAAATACTAGCTGCTCCAAACATGGCTATGAATAAAGAAATAACTCTTAAACATAAATGCATTCTCCACAATGCGCAGGATGACGCAACTACGAGGGGAAGGACATGAGTGCTTGGTGCAAATCTGGATAAAGGTGCAGACACTCACCGCTGGCCTCCTCGATGGCGACGCTGAGCTCAAAGTTCTTGCAGGGAATCTTCTCATCCACCTCGTGCAGCTGGTTGTAGTAGGTCACCACCTGCGGGGGGTCATGTGACAGGAAGTCAGGGCTTCAGTCGCCATCATCATCATCATCCTCGGTGGTCCCACCTCCAGTATTCCCTGTCCGGTCCCTGTGGCCTCCACAGTCAGGTCCAGGTGAGCGGGCAGCTGCCGAGAGGAAGACCAGGAGTCAGGAGTCAGAGAAACGCAGACCAGAACGTTAGCGTCGGACGACATTTCTCACGCGGGACGACTGAGCAGCGTAGGCGGTCCTGGGGTTGAAGTGGTAGCGGATGTCCCGGCGGCCCGTTATCCTGACGTCCACGTCCAGATCCAGCTCGTTAGCGGAAGGAGTGTTGATTAAGTACTCCGACAGCGCCTGCAGCACCACCATGGTGGACTGAGAGGAGGACAAGGAAAAAGAAGAAGAGGGGGAAGAACAAGAGTCAGAATAAAAAGACGAGCCAGAAGAATGGTCAGAAGAGTCAGAAGAAAAAGGGGAAAAAAGCATCAGAAGAAGAGTGACAAGAAGAAGAGGACGAGAACGAGGAAGAGAAAGAAGAAGAAGAAGAAGAAGAAATGTCAAAAGAAAAAGAAGAGTCAAAAGAAGAGTGAAAAGTAAACCCAGAAAAAAGTCAGAAGAAGAGTCAGAAGTAAAAGAAAAAAAGTAGAGTCAGAAGAAGAGTAAAAAGAAGAAGAAATGTCAGAAGAAAAAGAAGAGTCAAAAGAAGAGTGAAAAGAAGACCCAGAAAAAAAGTCAGAAGAAGAGTCAGAAGAAAAAGAAGAGTCAGAAGAAGAGGAAGAGTTAGAAGAGTCAGAAGAAGGAAAAAGGTAAAAAAAAGAAGAGTCAGAAGACATAGAAAGAGTTAGAAGAAGAAGAAAAGCCAGAAAAAGAAGAAGAAAAAAGTCAGAAAAAAAGAAGAATCAGAAGACAAAGAAGAAGAGCCAGAAGAAGACAAGAGTCAGAAGAAGAGTCAGAAGAAGAGTCAGAAGAAGAGTCAGAAGAAGAAGAAGAGACAGAAAAAGAGTCGGAAGAAGAAGAGCCAGAAGAAGAAGAAGAAGAAATGTCAGAAGAAAAAGAAGAGTCAAAAGAATACCCAGAAAAAACGTCAGAAGAGTCAGAAGAAAAAGAAAAAAAGAAGAGTCAGAAGAAGAGGAAGAGTTAGAAGAAGAGTCAGAAGAAGGAAAAGGGAAAAAAAGAAGAGTCAGAAGACAAAGAAAGAGTTAGAAGAAGAAGAGCCAGAAAAAGAAGAAAAAAAAGTCAGAAAAAAAGAAGAATCAGAAGACAAAGAAGAAGACAAAGAAGAAGAAGAGCCAGAAGAAGACACGACTCAGAAGAAGAGCCAGAAGAAGACAAGAGTCAGAAGAAGACAGAAGAAGAGTCAGAAGAAGACAAGAGTCAGAAGAAGACAAAGAAGAAGAGTCAGAAGAGTCAGAAGAAGAAAAGCCAGAAGAAGAAGAAGAAGAGCCAGGAAAAGAGTCCGAAGAAGAAGAGCCAGAAGAATAAGAGTCAGAAAAAGAGTCCGAAGAAGAAGAGCCAGAAAAAGAAGAAGAGTCAGAAAAAGAGTCGGAAAAAGAGGCAGAAGAAGAAGACTCAGAAGAAGAAGAGCCAGAAGAAGAAGAGTCAGAAAAATAGTAAGAAAAAGAGGCAGAAGAAGAAAAGCCAGAAGAAGAAGAGTCAGAAGAAGAGGAAAAGTTAGGGAAAAAAAAGAAAAAGAAGGCAAAAAAGAAGAAGAAGAAAGGAAGAGTCAGAAGAAGAAAAGCCAGAAGAAGAAGAAGAAGAGCCAGGAAAAGAGTCCGAAGAAGAAGAGCCAGAAGAATAAGAGTCAGAAAAAGAGTCCGAAGAAGAAGAGCCAGAAAAAGAAGAAGAGTCAGAAAAAGAGTCGGAAAAAGAGGCAGAAGAAGAAGACTCAGAAGAAGAGCCAGAAGAAGAAGAGTCAGAAAAATAGTAAGAAAAAGAGGCAGAAGAAGAAAAGCCAGAAGAAGAAGAGTCAGAAGAAGAGGAAAAGTTAGGGAAAAAAAAGAAAAAGAAGGCAAAAAAGAAGAAGAAGAAAGGAAGAGTCAGAAGAAGAAAAGCCAGAAGAAGAAGAAGAAGAGCCAGGAAAAGAGTCCGAAGAAGAAGAGCCAGAAGAATAAGAGTCAGAAAAAGAGTCCGAAGAAGAAGAGCCAGAAAAAGAAGAAGAGTCAGAAAAAGAGTCGGAAAAAGAGGCAGAAGAAGAAGACTCAGAAGAAGAGCCAGAAGAAGAAGAGTCAGAAAAATAGTAAGAAAAAGAGGCAGAAGAAGAAAAGCCAGAAGAAGAAGAGTCAGAAGAAGAGGAAAAGTTAGGAAAAAAAAAGAAAAAGAAGGCAAAAAAGAAGAAGAAGAAAGGAAGAGTCAGAAGAAGAAGAAGAAGAAGAAGACATGTTTAATTTCCACCAAAAGCGACCCCCTCCACACACACACAGCAAGACAAGTTGGCACCTGAGTAGAACCGAAGCCTCCTCCAATCCTCCTCTGACTGTTGAGCCACTTGAAGGCTTCCTTTGCTTCAGTCATGTGACCCAACTTGACCAATGCCAGCAGGGCGTAACCTGTGGCCTCCAAGCTGAACAACTGGTTCTGCCCGTCAGGCCAGTGGCTGCCTGCGGGGGCAGCAGAGGCCTCAGTTAGACCACCTAACACGGGCTTTTATTTTTATTTTGTTGTCATGGTTACCAGGATGTCAGTGTGACGTTCACGACTCTCTAAACCATGATTAAAAACCACCGTGTCGTTTTAATACCACGACTTTATTCAAACGGCAGCAGTGGTGTGGAGCCTCAAACACAGCTGGCAAAAATAACGAGTTAACTCATGTGATTAATCACATTAATCATTTACATATTCAGAATAATCACACTATCTACATGCTCTTTAATCATTGTTATAGGGACAATGGTCAGGTCAATGTATTATTAAAAAATAATTAAACACATAAATGATTCAATTAAAATTACAAAAACAAATAATATAATAATAATAATATGATGAAACATAACATGCATTAAATAAAACATAACAATTTTCCTTCTTGTTTCTGACAATAAAATTGCATGTGTCCAAATATTGGGGACTTTCTAAAGTGAATTTGAATTACACAAGCAAGTAATAACGGTGACGTTTTGGTGAATTTTCTGCTGAACGTACAAAGGTGAAACAATGCAAAAAGAATGCCATTGTAAGGTAATAATACTAACAATAGCACTCGTAAAGGTGTTAGCATATTAGCTAATATTTAACGTACAAATATGCATGAAAACACTCCTACAGACTGTTAACGTGTGTTGTTCTCAAATGAACACTTTACGACAGTTCTATGTTTCCCTTTACGGCTATTCATGCTGGAGGCGGGGCAGTGGGGGCTGCTGGGATATGGCTTGTAATGGAGGGAACTATGTTGACATGTCGGCTGCCTCGGGGTCTGAATAAAACTCAATATACTTAATATACGTTGTGTCTACTAAGTCTATATCAACATTGGTAGCAGAGGATGGTTTGAAGATGGCTGCGAACTACAGAGTACCGCCGAAGTTTGACGAAACCAGGCCGTATGAATGTTGGAAAAATGAAGTTAACATATGGGCACGAGTTACCGAACTCGACAAGAAGAAGCAGGCGCTTGCTGTGGCTTTGGGTCTGGAAGGACGAGCCAAGGATATCGCTATGGAGATACCAGCAGACGACTTGGACAAAGACACTGGTATGGCGACATTACTAGCAAAACTGGACGGTGTGTTTCAGCAAGAAGAAAAGGACCGCGCGTACGAAGCGTATTCCCAGTTTGATCGTTTAATGAAAGACAGTTCCGTTTCAATGGCAGACTACATAATTGACTTTGAGCAGCGATACAATCGAATTAAAAAGTACGACATGGCGCTTCCAGATGCTGTGTTAGCCTTCAAGTTGTTGGACACGGCCTGCCTCGATGAGAAAAACAGACAACTTGCACTAACGGCGTGCCCCGACCTAAAGTTTGCGTCCATGAAGTCGGCACTCAAGCGGATTTTTGGAGCGAAAACGGCGCCAGGTTTGTCGCACGGGATTCAACTAAACCAAGATGCAGCTTTCTTCACTGAACAACGACAACGACAAGGACAGGGAAGACGGAACACGTTTCAACAGAAGAGTGAAAGGACACCGTTGCCGGGCACCAACCCATTGGATAAGTTCGGTAAGCGTTCAAGATGTGCCGTTTGTCAAAGCACATTTCATTGGGCCAAGGACTGTCCTTACAAGAAGAACGAACAAGTAAGACTAACAGAAGACGAAAATGTAGAAGAAGTTAACATAACGTTGTTGACAAATGACCCTATGTCTGACGCTGAGATTTTCATAACTGAATCCCTGGGATCAGCCATCATAGACACGGCATGCACTCGTACAGTATGTGGGGAGAAATGGCTTGACAGTTATGTTAGTTGTCTCAGTCAAGAGCAGACAGACAAAATGATGAGGACAGAAAACACCAGTTCAAGACCATTTCGTTTTGGAGATGGCAACTTAGTATATTCCACCAGAAAAGTGAAACTACCTGCCAAAATAGGACAAACAAAATGTCACATTGAGACAGAAGTGGTCAACGCTGACATTCCACTGCTGCTGAGTAAGTCCTCACTGAAGAAGGCAGGAACTGTTTTAGATATGGAGAATGACAGAGCAGTGATGTTTAAACAGCAGATTCCTCTTGAGTTCACCAGCTCAGGACACTACTGTGTGGACATAAGAGACAAAAACAGCACAACACAGCAAATGAAAGATGACGTGATACTTGCAGCGACAGCTGAAGATGAAGTCCTGACAGTGACAGAAAACATGTCTTCAGCCGAAAAGCGCAAAATCCTTCTCAAGCTACACAAACAGTTTGGCCACGCATCTGCAGACAGGCTGCAGAGGCTAATTCAAAACTCGGGTAATAAAGACAAGGACTGCCTCACTATTTTGCAACAAATAGTGCATGATTGTGACATATGTCAGAGATACAGCAAAGCGAAGCCGAGGCCAGCTGTTGGTCTGCCTCTAGCTACAGAATATAATGAGACGGTGGCGGTGGACCTGCATGAGTTGGAGCCAGGAGTGTGGTATCTACATGTGATCGACCAATTCACCCGGTTCAGTGCAGGAAGCATTGTGAAGACAAAGAAGGCCTCTGAAATGGTCAACGCCCTCATCCACACATGGATAAGTGTTCACGGCCCTCCTCGTATTTTGTACAGCGACAACGGTGGAGAGTTCAATAATGAAGAGTTTCGTGACATGGCCGAAAACTTCAACATCGAGACGAGGACAACAGCAGGATACAGTCCCTGGAGCAACGGGCTGTTGGAGAGACACAATCAGACTCTCACCGACATCCTACTGAAGGTGAGACGGGAAAATGGATGTGACTGGCACACTGCCCTAGACTGGGCTCTTATGGCTAAGAACTGTATGCACAGTGTTCATGGTTATAGCCCACATCAACTGGTATTTGGTCAAAACCCTAACCTTCCCTCTGTATTAATTGATAAACTACCTGCACTCGAAGGCACTACTGTTAGTGCAAGGGTAGGACAACACATATCAGCGTTGCATGCTTCTAGGAAGGCTTTCACTGAAGCTGAATGTTCAGAGAGAATAAGGAGAGCGTTACGTAAGCAGCTCAGATCCACAGATGAAAAATATGAGACAGGAGACAAGGTCTATTACAAACGAGCTGACAGTACAGAGTGGAAGGGACCAGGGATAGTTATTGGTCAGGATGGGGCTGTTGTATTTGTAAGACATGGTGGTATCCTTGTTAGAGTACATCACTTGAGGCTTAATAAGTTACACACAACTGCTCAAAGTGAGGTTCTCGATGACACAAACAGTGAGATAATTGTACAGAATCAAGCAGCAGACAGTGAAAACACAGATGTAGTGAACAGAGCCACAGGTGGCTTATTCAGTACACAAAACACAGATGCTGATAACGAACAGGAAAGTGACAGAGAGTCCAATGCAGGAGAGGGAGCTCATTCGTTAGTGACTCATAATGATGTAATTCAAACTCAAATGGAGCACAATGTCTATAATGATAACCCTGTTATTCCTGTGTCCAGTGTCAAGGTAAAAGCGGGACATACTGTAACCTTTATGAAAAGTGACGAAAGTGTTCTATGTAAAGCAAAAGTCCTAGGTAGAGCAGGCAAAGCCACAGGAGGGTATAAAAATTGGTATAACCTGCAATTTATTGAAAATGATGGGAGTCATGGTCAAAAAGAAGCTGTTGATCTGTCACGTGTGAATAGTCTCAGCATTGAGTCCGATTCAGAAGTCATGGATGCTGATGTACTTATAACAAAAGACATATCATTTGATGAAGCTAAACAAATAGAGATTGAAAACTGGAGCAATAATAATGTTTTTGAAGAAGTTGAAGATACAGGCCAAAGATGTGTTTCCACCCGTTGGGTCTGTAGTCTAAAAGAAACTGAGAACGGTATTGTGCCTAAAGCTAGACTTGTAGCCAGGGGTTTTGAAGAGTTCAATATCCAACAGGTGCAAAAAGATTCACCAACCTGTGCTTCTGAATCCCTGAGGTTATTGCTAGCAGTGATTAGCCAAAATCAGTGGAAGGTCCATTCTATGGACATTAAATCTGCCTTTTTGCAAGGCATGGAGTTATCAAGGGACATTCATGTTCACCCCCCCCCAGAAGCAAACAGTAAAGGGGTGCTATGGAAACTTAAGAAATGTGTATATGGTCTTGCTGATGCATCACTTTATTGGTATAATAGAGTGAAAGAAATAATGCTGAGCACAAGTGGTAAAGTGTCACAAGTGGATCCTGCAGTCTTTTATTGGTTGGATGAACAATGCAAAGTTAAAGGGGTACTTGCATGTCATGTGGATGATTTTCTCTGGGCAGGTTCACAAAACTTTGTAACTGATGTGATTCCTCGACTGAAGTGTGCGTTCCGTGTGGGACGTGAGGAACATGATAATTTCTGCTATGTAGGAATGGACATTGCCACTGTAAATGGTGTAATTGAGATGAATCAGCAGGGCTATATTGACAACATGCAACCCATAAACATGCAGCCAGCACGTGCTATACAGAGAGATTCAGCTCTTAGTGAAACGGAAAGAGAGCAGCTGAGATCAAAAATAGGACAAATTCTTTGGGTTGCAAAACAAACTAGACCTGATGTTATGTTTGACGCTTGTATTTTGGCATCTATTCTGAAAAATGCTACTGTGCAGTCCATTCATGATGCAAATAAGGTGATTCGTAAACTTAAAGCAGGAAAGGTTACTCTGAAATTTCAACATTTGGGTAATAATGATGCTTTGAACTTGACTGTCTTCAGTGATGCCTCGCTGGGAAACTTGCCTGATGGAGGTACTCAAGGAGGGACATTGATCACTCTCATGGGGGAAAACGGGAAGTTTTCTCCTCTCTGTTGGCAATCTAAGAGGATCAGGCGTGTGGTGCGGAGCACCCTTGCGGGAGAGACACTCGCTATGTCGGATGGAATAGACAATGCTATTTTCCTTTCTACTCTTTTTTCGGAGCTCACTACTGGGACCACCAAATTAAATGCTCCCACGTTGGTCTGTGTGACTGACAATCACTCTCTTTATGATGCCCTTAAGTCCACTAAACAGGTCACAGAGAAGAGACTTCGGTTGGATATAAGCGGGATCAAGGAGCTCATTCAGAGTAAAACAATCAAAAAGGTGCTCTGGTCAGTGACAAAAGCCCAACTAGCTGACTGTCTGACGAAAAAGGGGGCATCATCCCTAGTGCTCTTGAAAGCACTATGTGAAGGACTGTGGAATCCACCCTAATTGGAATTCACCCTAATTGTTGTTAAAAAAAAAAAAAAAAAAAAAAAAAAAAAAAAAAAAAAAACACAGGCGAGAATGCTGATTGTATTTTGTTATTTTCTTGAATGTTTTTCAATTGCCTTTTCCCTTGTTGCACTTGGCTTTTGTTTTTCTTATTTTAAAGAAAGAAGAGGGAGATTGTTAACGTGTGTTGTTCTCAAATGAACACTTTACGACAGTTCTATGTTTCCCTTTACGGCTATTCATGCTGGAGGCGGGGCAGTGGGGGCTGCTGGGATATGGCTTGTAATGGAGGGAACTATGTTGACATGTCGGCTGCCTCGGGGTCTGAATAAAACTCAATATACTTAATATACGTTGTGTCTACTAAGTCTATATCAACACAGACATCACACATGGGACGGTTTAGTGAGTAAGAATTGTTTTAGTTATATTGTAAAACTTACAAACGTTGCTTGGAGTGACGAATGAAGGATCCACACGAGTAAGAACGCTATGGACGGATAAAAGACCGAATGGCAACTGTACTTCCGGTAGGTTCATAGCTCAGTCAAAACTGAAAGGCAATGCAGCGCCTGCAGTGAGCGAACTGGTCCAAAAGGTGGCGCCGTAGCACAAACAATAACACCCCTACTCAGTGTCTTTGCCTGTCTTTTTTAAAACATTTTAATGATTTATGTTATGGCCGGCCGTCACCGAAGAAAAATCCATTAATTAGCCGTAGCGTTTTATAAGCAGCAGGGTTCCAAGCGTAGGAAAAAAGTAGCGGGTTATAGTCCGGTGCGGCTAATATACGGGAAAACCGCTTTTCTTAAAAAATTTAGTGGGTGTAGCTTAAATACTCTAAAGTCCGGGAAATACGGTAGGTTCGTAAGTTGAGGTTCCACTTACCTGTATACTGTCTGCAAATATTAAAAATAATATATAATTAGTATGGAATTGAATTAAAATGCTTCAGATTTTAAATAAATACATAATAATAATAATAATAATAATAATATATTTTGTTTGTAAAAAGCACTTTACATTGAGCAAACAACCTCAAAGGGCTACAGTGTATTAAAAAAATAATAATAATAAACATAAAAAAATAATCAAAATAAATCAAAATAAAAACTGGAACAGCCTAATAGCTAGAACTAGTATGCATATATCTATAAAAATGTTTTTTTTTTTTAAAAGAAGGGTTTTTAAGCCTTTATTAAAAGCATCCACAGTCTGTGGTGCCCTCAGGTGGTCAGGGAGAGCGTTCCACAGACTACAAAAAAAGTCATACAAGTTCTTCAAATGCTATGTAGGAAATTCAAGAGGTTTTCAAATCCTGAAACTGAAAGTAAAGAAGTATGAATATGAAGGTACCTTGACGTGACGCCCTGAGATGTCTTGTAGGGTCCAAGGCCGGTCCTTTCCCCACCAAGGCCAGGGCGTAGGAGGCGATGGCCACCGTGTAGGGCCTCAAGCCCGACCTCATCAGGGCCCTCCTCAGGTATTCTGCTGTCCTACTAATGCCCGCCTGTAGGGGGGGCAGACATGTGATCATCTCCATAGCAACAGGAGGACTGCCCGGTTGAACGAGTCACCTCCAGGTTTTGACCGCTGCATCGGATTCCCGCCTGCTCCGCCTCCGCCAGCGCGATGAGGACGAAAGCCGTCAGCGTGACCTCGCCGTCCCTGCCGTGTATTCCGCCCTGGCGGACGAAGAAGTAAAACGTTCACGCCAAGGCCAGCGCTTTCTGTCCAGGCGAGGGCGAGTGCGTCTCACGGTCATGGTTGTGCTGTACACGGGGTTGTCCTCCACGAAGTAACCCTTGGGAAGCCTCTGCTTGTTGCCCACCAGGAACTTGAGCGGCTCACAGACTTGCTGGGTGTCCACGCCGATGATGGAGTGAGCCATGGAGAAGACCTTCACTACGTACGCCGTGATCCTGCAGGCGCGCACGTGAACTAGGATTAGATCGGAAGAGGCTCCGCTCATGTGGGCCTAATTTATTCAATACAAATAACAAGTAAACGTCAGAAACGCCCTGTGTGAATTTGACCCTTGGCCCGCCAACTCTGCTCTCAACCTCTGGACCGGGGTGGATCGAAGCTACAAAGCTAGTGTAAAGCCAACTCGGAACCAATTAGCATACTTGCAAGATGGCGCCAAGTATCAAAATCCATAAATTTTAGGTTTATACAAGTGAAATCAGTAAAAAATGCTAACATAAACATTAGCATGCTAACCTTAGCAAAAGATGAGAGCATACTTCTATGAGGGCGCCAAGTATTAAAACGCATAATTTTTAGGTTCAAACAAACAAAATTAGAAAAGATATTAGCATAAAATTTTAGTATGCTAACATTAGCATGATGACATGGAAAAAGTTAACATACTTCTAGTATCAAAATCGATGAGTTTTAGGTTTATATGAATGAAAGAGGCAAAAATGTTAGCATAAATCGTTGATGTGCTGGCGTTAGCACGCAAATATAAAATAAGTTAGCATACTTCCAAGATGGTGCCAAGTATCAGAATCCGTGATTTTTAGGTTTATACGAATGAAATAGGCAAAAATGCTAACATAAAACATAAGCATCCTACGTTAGCATACTAATATAAAAGATAGCATACATTCTGTGAGGGTGCGGAGTATCAAAAAACATAATTTTTAGATTCAAACGAACAAAATTAGCGAAGATGCTAGCATGAATCGTTGATATGCTAGCATTAGCACGTTAATATAAAATAAGTTAGCATCCTTCCAAGATGGCGCCAAGTATCAAAATCCGTGATTTTTAGGTTTATACGAATGAAATAGGCAAAAATGCAAACATAAAACATAAGCATCCTAACGTTAGCATACTTATATAAAAGAAGATAGCATACATTCTGTGGGGGCGCGGATTATCAAAAAACATAATTTTTAGGTTCAAACGAACAAAATTAGCGAAGATGCTAGCATAAAGCATTGGTAAGCTAACGTTAGCATGATGCCTTCGAAAAAGTTAACATACTTCTAAGATAGCGCCAAGTATCAAAATCAATGATTTTTAGGTTTATATGAATGAAATAAGCAAAAACCCTAGCATAAAACGTTAACATGCTAACATCAGGATGCTAATATAGAAGAAGTTAGCATACTTCCAAGATGGCGCAAGGAAGTAGCAAAATCTGTGATTTTTAGGTTTAAACATACAAAATTAGCTAAAAAGCTAGCATAAAACGCTACCATGATGACATAAGGAAAGCTAGTGTACTTCAAAAACGGCGCCAAATTTTAAAATACACTATTGTATATGCTTAAACATATGAAATTAACTAAAAAGCTAGCATAAAAAGTTAACATGCTGACGTTAGCATGACGACATATGAAAAGTTTACATACTTATCAAGTCATTAAAAATAATTTTTTCTGTTTAAATCTCACCAAACTTGTCCTAAACCAGAGGTTCTCAATTATTTTCTTTCACGCCCACCCTAAGGGACAACAAATATTTTCACCCCCCCATACGCCACTGCCTCTCACGCCCCCCCCCCCCCCCCCCCCAAAATTGTTTTTATCATAATTAAATGTGAAAATGTGTGTCAAATGTGTATTTGTCAAGATGTATGCTATGGCTTCTCAAAAATAACATTTAAAATGATAATAAATAAATAAAAATTATAAATAAAATAAAACAGCACAAACTAATGGCATTGTTTGTAAAGATATTAAAATAAAAACAATGATTTGGTCACATTGGGTCCAACTCTCCCATGTGCTGTAGTGAAAAAAGGTGTGCAACCGCGCGGATTCTGGCTGAACAACATTGTCCCCTCAAACTTAAGTCTTTCAGTGCGCGCCTTCATCCAAGATGCGCACTTTGGGTGGGGCAACACTTAAATGTGGGGGTTTTCTCCCAAATCTGTCCGGCATATTCTCCCTTTGACTTGAGTCAAAGGGAGATATAAGTGCAATATAAGTCCATTATATTGCACTTGTAACCAGGAGACAGTGGGCATTTAGGGTGACCAATCAGAAAGGAGGTTGCTGGACCGTGTATTCAAGTCCCGCCCATATGTGCCACTAGGGAGGAGCACTACACATGTAGACAACGAAGAAACGAAGAGCGAGTGTAAAGAGAGTCCGTGAGCACAACCAGAGTCTTTGTGTGCGCGGGCAGAGAGACCATGACTGCAGAGAGACCATGCGGGCAGAGAGGCTATGCGGGCAGAGAGACCATGCGCACAGAGAGACCATGCGGGCAGAGAGACGGGCAAAGAGACCATGCGGGCAGAGAGACCATGCGCGCAGAGAGACCATGCGGGCAGAGAGGCCATGCGGGCAGAGATACCATGCGCGCGGAGAAGTTATGCGGGCAGAGGGATGGGCAGAGTGACCATGCATGCAGAGAGACCATGCGAAGCAGAGAGATCACGCGGGCAGAGAGATAATGTGGGTAGAGAGACCATACGAGCAGAGAAACCATAAGACACCATGCAGGCAGAGAGACTATGTGGGCAGAGGGACAATGCGGGCAGAGGGACCATGCGGGCAGAGGGACCATGCGGGCAGAGAGACCATGCGGGCAGAGAGACCATGTGGGCAGAGAAACCATGCGCTCAGAGAGACCATGCAAGCAGAGAGACCATGCAAGCAGAGAGACCATGGGGGAAGAGAGACGGGCAGAATGACCATGCACGCAGAGAGACCATGCGCGCAGAGGGACCATGCGCGCAGAGAGACCATGCGGGCAGAGAGACCATGCGGGCAGAGAGACCATGCGGGCAGAGAGACCATGCGCACAGAGAGACCATGCGGGCAGAGAGACCGTGTGGGCAGAGAGACCATGTGGGCAGAGAGACCGTGTGGGCAGAGAGACCATGCGGGAGAGAGACGGGCACAGAGACCATGTGGGCAGAGAGACCATGTGGGCAGAGAGACCATGCGGGCAGAGAGACCATGCGGGCATAGGGACCATGCAGGCAGAGAAACCATGCGCACAGAGAAACCATGCGCGCAGAGAGACCATGCGGGCAGAGAGACGAGCAGATAGACCATGTGGGCAGAGAGACCATGAGGGCAGAGAGACCATGCGGGCAGAGACCATGCAGGCAGAGAGACGGGTAGATGGATCATGTGGGCAGAGAGACGAGCAGAGAGACCGTGTGGGCAGAGAGACCATGCGGGAAAAGAGACCTTGCGGGCAGAGAGACGAGCAGATAGACCATGTGGGCAGAGAGACCATGCGGGCAGAGACCATGCAGGCAGAGAGACGGGTAGAGGGATCATGCGGGCAGAGAGATGAGCAGCGAGACCGTGTGGGCAGAGAGACCATGCGGGAAAAGAGACCATGCGGGCAGAGAGACGAGCAGAGAGACCATGTGGGCAGAAAGACCATGCAGGCAGAGAGACGGGCAGAGGGACCATGCGGGCAGAGAGACGAGCAGAGAGACCATGTGGGCAGAAAGACCATGCAGGCAGAGAGACGGGCAGAGGGACCATGCGGGCAGAGGGACCATGCGGGCAGAGAGTCTATGCGGGCAGAGAGTCTATGCGGGCAGAGAGACCAAACGTGCAAAGATATAATGCACAGAGAGACCAAGCGGGCAGAGAGACCATAAGTGCAGAGACAATGCGTGTAGACACCATTTTATAGTTTTTTATGCGGGCAGAATTTGGCACTGTTTTGACACCAGGCGCCCTTCTTCTTGCCTTTCAAGTAAAGTAATCAAGTACTGACACAAGTTCAGCTAAAGTACTTACCAAGTACTTGCACCTTCCCTCCTGTAGGGGGGGTAGGAGCCATCAGTCTTTTTGTAGGCCAGCTGGTTTTCATAGCCTGGGAACATCAGAAGATCGAAGAAGACGTCTCAAACACGATGACCTCATCCACCCATGTATCCCTTCATCCATCCTTCCAGCAAACACTCGTCCTCCATCTCCCTCGTCGCTCACCTCTCCTGATGTATCGCAGCGCGTCGACCTTGCGCAACACGCCCACGCTCTCCCAGTCGTCGGTGCGTTCCAGGTAGAGGGTGGCAATGAGCGGCAGCGTGATGGTGGCCAAGTTCTGTTCCACGCAGCCGCCGGGCATCCGGATGAGGGACGCCAGGGAGTCGTCGCTGATGGAGTTGTCGATGCTGTCGGCCAACACGTTCCCTGGGAGAGGGAAACAGGAGTCCAGATCAATCCTCTCTTTTCATTCCACCATCGCCGATGTCTGACCTCTGACGTTGATGAAGGTTTCCGGCACCGAGTTCGGTACCACGCCCTCCAGTTCCACCTTGCCCACATGGACTGTCTGCTTTCCTGTGGAGCAGTGGTTCTTAATTATTGTCTGCCACGACACCTCTAGGGGGACATCATTTTTTTTCACGCCCCCCTTAAGTAATGTTTTTTTTTTTAATCTGCAGGTGTCAAGATAGTTTGATGCCATCACGCTACTGCCTCTCACCCCCCTCCCCTCCTACGCTTCCCGCCCCCCAGGGGTGCCAGCCACACTATTTAAGAAGTACTGGCTCACAGTTACATTTTTGTACGGGACGGAATTTTTTACCGCCCTTAAGTGAACGTTTGTTTTACTATCTGTACAGTATATGCCACTATTACGCAATTGCTTCTCACGCCCCCCCCCCACACATAACACGTCAAGCAAAATGTTTTTCTGGGTATGTGTTCCTCGGGTAATAATGTTACATTATATCAGTGATTCCTCATAATTTTCTCTCACGCCCCCCTAAGGGGCCAATTTGTTTTCACGCCCCCCCCCCCCCCCGAATGGAGCTGAGATAGGCTCCGGCACCCCCCGTAACTTAATATTTGTTTTTATTAATCTGTATGTGTATATTCTTTACGAACACTAAAGATGCCATTACGTTATTGCCTCTCACGCCCCCCCAAGAAGTAGAATTTGTTTCATACCCCTTGAAGTTATTTTTTTTATCTGTACGTGTCTACATAGTTCTTTTCGAGCACTAAAGACGCCATTATTCTATTGCCTCTCACGCCCCCCTTCCAAGTTACCTCAAACAGCCCCACAGTTACATTTTTCTACAAGACAGAATTTTTCACACCTCCCTGAAGTAAATGTTTATTTTCCTGTGTATGTCAAGATATACGCTATTACACTATTGCTTCTCACGCCCCCCCCCCTCCCCCGCATATATCACGGCAAGCAAAATGTTTTTCTGGTTATATGTTCCTCGGGTAATTACAATGTTACATTATATCAGTGATTCTTAATCATTTTCTTTCTCGCCCCCCAAGGGGCCAATTAGTGTTCACGACCGCCTTAACTTAATATTTGTTTTCATTAGTCGGTGCATGTCAGGATAATTCTTCACGAACACTAAAGATGCCATTACGCTATTGCCTCTCACGCCCCCTTCCCCGACACCTCCCCCCCAGGAGTAGAATTTGATTCACCCCCCCCCGAAGTTATTGTTATTTTTTTTATCTGTATGTGTCTACATAGTTCTTTACAAGCACTAAAGACGCCGTTATGCTATTGCCTCTCACGCCCCCCCCCTTCCAAGTTACTTCACACAGCCCCTGTTAAATTTTTCTATAGGACAGAATTTTTCATACCTCCCTGAAATAAATGTTTATTTACCTTTTAATGTCAAGATACACGCTATTGCCTCTCAAGCCTAAGGGACATACCTTTTTTCACGGGCCCCCCCTCCCCCAAAAGTTAGTATTACTTTCTTATCTGTATGGGTCAGGACAATTCTTTACTAACACGAAAGACTATTTTACGCTGTTGCCTCTCACGCCCCCCACACTCCCCGACCCCCAGGGGTGCCCGCCCCACTGTTTAAGAAGGTGGGGCGGGCACTCCTGGGTTAAAGTCCACTGGTCGCCCACACCTCCTTCAGCAGACGGGTTCAGGACGGCACTTTGGACTTTGGTCTTCTGGACTCCATCCATCTGTTTGTGTCCGACACGAGAATGCTTAGTCGGCATATTTTGAGACATTGGGATACATCGAAGCCGCCGCCATCGACTCACCACCACGCGCAGGAGCTTCTGGACGCGGTCTCCGCCCATCAAGTCACGGGCCACCACCATCACCTCGATAGGGAGCCTGCCCACCGCCAGGGGCATGATGGTGTAGGGCACCACCTTGGACGCCCCCGCCGCCAGCGTCACTTCCTGCGTGTGTCGGTCCCTGAAGGCGACGCTGCACACGTCTTCCGTCTTCATCAGAACCACGCGCACCTGAGGGGACGGCAAAAGACCAGAGCCCGCTTGGACGGCTGCGCCAAAAACGGGGTCAGCCGTGAAAACGCGGCGCTCACGTGCAGATCGTCGTAGCCGTAGTTGTGGATCACGGCCTTGATCTCCACTTGTTCGTTCCTCGCCACCGAGTACGGCAGCTTCAAGTCCACGAAGAAACGCTTCCAGGCTTTGATGTTGTACGGCTCGGCCACGCAGAAACCTAAAAGTCGAGGTGTGTCCATTAATGAGGTGTTGGACATCTTCCACACCAAACACTTCCACCTCGGTGGAAGCTTACAATAGCGTGGCGCTGGCTAGCTTGCGCAGGTGTACCTTAGTGTTTGAATAATTATGTATAAATTATCACACAACTTTTATGCTTAAAGGCCGTTGCTATAGTTATCAATTGTGCTGAAGTTGTACTTTTCTATCTGTGCAAAGGGACAACTTGCAATCTAGGATTGCGAGTCGTCTCGTATCAGTGTTTGTGTCCAGACCCGGCCTGCTGACTGCCAAGGCCTAACATCGAGTACTGTGACGCAGACAAAGCAGAGACAGGGCGATATCACGAGTGTCAGCACATTTATATTTCTGAATAATCATATATTGTATCTAACTGGGGCTGCTGAAATTACCCTCCCTTCCTTCAGAAATCCTAATCTACGGTTTGACTCCCTCGAATGGCCTTGACGCTCCAACAACAGGAGCAGGCTGTTCTGAAAACATACCCAAGGACACCTCAACGATGGACGCTTTTGACCTCCCTCCCTCCTCAAAGACACCTGGAGTCAAACTTTTGCTTGCATGCAGAACGGCCTCAGGCCTACGAACATGAACACTACATCAACACACCCAAGACAATGGGCATATACACACACACACACCCCTCCCCCACCCCACGCCTTCACCACCGCTTGATTCCCTTTCGGGGTGATGGACGGCTGGCAGCCCTTCATAGCAGCAGTCGACCTCCAGGGCCCCAACTCCCCGCCCCTCTGTTGCGAGTTGTCGTGATTAAATGTAACATGTTTATGTGTGCATGGCATGGAGGGTTTTTTCCCCACTCCAGACTAGGCCCCCTTAGGAGCCCAGTCTAGATTGTATTTTTTTACTCATCTTCTTCCCCAGCGTTTTACCTTTTCCCCACCTTTTACGGAGCGCCTCGTGGCGACCCATCAGCGTTCCTGTTCTGCAACCCTGTACACTGTTTGTTTGTCTAATCTTGAACAGGTTTGTGCTGAAAACATAGTTTCGTTGTACTTGTTGCAATGACAATAAAGACCTACCCTATCCTATACAGAAGCAGCCTCAGTGATGTAACCAGGGACCTCCCAAATAAATAGAGGAGCACGTAGGACTGTACCTTAGAGCGTAGGTTGGAACTGTAACTAAGTGTACAGCCCAATACGTCTCTCCTCATTGAGCAAAATGTAACTCCGTCTCTGAATGATTCCTTGCTTCTTGTCTGTTTAATAGATGTCATCAGTGTTTGAACCTGACACTTAGCATCCAAGCTACGCTGGTCTTCTTACCTGTGTTAGGCGAGGAGCTGACGGCCATCACCCCCCACTCTGTGATGCTGTCAGGTAAAGCCTGGGTCACGTCCTTAGACGCTAACCTGATCAGTTGGAAACGACAAAGATCAGCGGGGAAATCAAACATTCATCTCGACATGCATGACCCTGTGACAACATTAGAAGTTATCGACATTATTATAGCAACGTGATGCTACATGCTAACATTACATTGTAACATTATTTTAGGCTAGCAACACTGGCATAGCTATGTGAGCCACATGCTCACATTACATTTTAACATCACGCTAGGTTAGCGACATTAGCATACCTTTGTGACAATACTTGCTAACATTACATTTTAACATCATGCTAGGTTAACAACACCAGCTTGGCTAAATCATGCTACATGCTAACGTCATTCTAGGTTAGCGACATTGGCATACGTATGTGATAAAACATACTAAGATTACATTTTAACATCATTATAGGGTAGCAACACTGGCATAGCTAAATGATGCTACATGCAAACACAATGCTAGGTTAGCGACACTAGCATAACTATGTGATGTTACATGCTCACATTACATTTTAAGATAATGCTAGGTTAGCAGCCTGAGCATACCTATGTTAGCGACATGCTATTATTACATTTTAACATCATTCTAGGTTAACACAATGGCAGAGCTCAATGAACAACATGCTAACATTAAATTTCAACATCCTTCTAAGCCAGTAACACGAGCATGTTACTGGCATGTTACTAGCATGTTAATAGCTATGTGACACTACATGCTAACATTACATTTTAACACCATGCTGGGCTAGCAACTCTAGCTTAGCTATACGAGCTACATGCTAACAACACATTTTAACGCAATTCTAAAGATACATGCTAACAACAATTTTTCAACATCATTGTTGGTTAGGAACACTAACATAGCTAATAGCTCTGTGATGCTACATGCTAACATCACATTTTAACACCATGCTAGGTTAGCGACTCTAGCATGTTACTGGCATGTTACTAGCATGTTAATAGCTATGTGACACTACATGCTAACATTACATTTTAACACCATGCTGGGCTAGCAACTCTAGCTTAGCTATACGAGCTACATGCTAACAACACATTTTAACGCAATTCTAAAGATACATGCTAACAACAATTTTTCAACATCATTGTTGGTTAGGAACACTAACATAGCTAATAGCTCTGTGATGCTACATGCTAACATCACATTTTAACACCATGCTAGGTTAGCGACTCTAGCTTGGCAATATGAGCTACAAGCTAACAATTCATTTCAGTGCAATTCTAAGGCTACACTTTTTTAACCTCATTGTAGGTTAGCAACGATAACATAGCTAATAGCTGTGTGACGCTACATACTAATATTACATTTTACCATTATGCTAGGTTAGCATATTCACTGAATAAAAACTATCTGATCATACATACGGTCTGTATAGCTGACGAACGGATAGCTGTCAAGAGTTGTTTTAAGATGTGTAGTGAAGCCTGATTTTTATTTATTTTCTTAACCCCACCCATTACTCTTTGCGTCAAATAAAAACTATCTGATCAAACATACGGTCTGTATAGCTGACGAACGGATAGCTGTCAAGAGTCGTTTTAAGATGTGTAGTGAAGCCTGATTTTCTTTTTATTCTTCAACCCCACCCATTACTCTTTGCGTCGAATAAAAACTATCTGATCATACATACGGTCTGTATAGCTGACGAACGGATAGCTGTCAAGAGTTGTTTTAAGATGTGTAGTGAAGCCTGGTTTTTATTTATTTTCTTAACCCCACCCATTACTCTTTGCGTCAAATAAAAACTATCTGATCAAACATACGGTCTGTATAGCTGACGAACGGATAGCTGTCAAAAGTCGTTTTAAGATGTGTAGTGAAGCCTGATTTTTTTTTTTTTTTTAACCCCACCCATTACTCTTTGCGTCAAATAAAAACTATCTGATCAAACATACGGTCCGTATAGCTGACAAACGGATGAAGTCATTTTAAGATGTGTAGTGAAGCCTGATTTTTTTTTTTAACCCCACTCATTACTCTTTGCGTCGAATAAAAACTATCTGATCAAACATACAGTCTGTATAGCTGACGAAGGGATAGCTGTCAAGAGTCGTTTTAAGATGTGTAGTGAAGCCTGATTTTTTTGTATTTTTTTTTTTTAACCCCACCCATTACTTTTTGCGTCAAATAAAAACTATCTGATCAAACATACGGTCTGTATAGCTGACAAACGGATGAAGTCATTTTAAGATGTGTAGTGAAGCCTGATTATTATTTTTTTTAACCCCACCCATTACTCTTTGCGTCGAATAAAAACTATCTGATCAAACATACGGTCTGTATAGCTGACGAACGGATAAAGTCCTTTTAAAATGCGTAGTGAAGCCTGATTTATTTATTTTTTTAACCCCACCCATTACTCTTTGCGTCTTCTGACCTCACTCACCCATCTGTGTCGGCGTCGCTGGGCAGGTTGATGTCGGTCCACAGCCACGACTCGAAGAACTTGGAGCGCAGGTAGACGTCCCGCTCCTCCAGGTAATCGTCGTCTTCGTACTCCTCGTGTTCCACGCGTTCCTCTCGTGGCGGTTCTTCTTGCTCCACCACACTCGGTTTCCTGAGGTATGCGTCCGCAGTGTGGAAGGTCTTATGGGGGGAGCTGTACATCACGAAAGACCGCTCGGACTCGACTTGTCTACTTCCCCAGTCTACCAAGAGGACCAGAATTTTCATGTGATCAGCAGTCCAGCTTCTCAGCCGCCATGAAGGACTTACTAAACATTTCTCTCCGAAGAGGGATTATGGGTCCCAAAGGTCCGCGGTGTGCAAAGGTGGGCACGGGTGGTGCAGTGGTGGTGGGTGCAACGGTAGTGGGTGCATAGGTGGTGGGCAGCTCCGTGTCCAGCTCCTGGTCCCGGTAGGTGGCGCAGCAGTAGCGGAAGGCCCTGATGCACTCCCAGCCCTCCGTGATGTAGAGAGAGCGCCTGGTGCACGAGTAGGGCATGGGTATGTCCCGCAGCCCGTCTCTGCAGCAGCGATGCTGCAGCTTCTCCTTGTAGTGACTCTCTGCAGCAAACACAACATCATCCATTTATCAGATCATTTATTACAACATATTTTTGACTATTGTTGTTCTTGTTTAGGTCGGGAAGGGCAAACTTTTTTTCCCGTGAGGTTTAAATTGATCAAAACTAAAGAATGGGAACCAATATGACGCATTTTGTACATTGAATATGTCAACAAATGTTAAACAAATGAGCTAAGATGGAGATACGAGAGAGAGAGAGAGAGAGAGAGAGAGAGAGAGAGAGAGAGAGAGAGAGAGAGAGCGTTAAAAAGAGAGATGAAGAAAGGTAAGAGTGAGAGAGAGATATAATGATATAGAGAGATAAGAGAGAAGTAAAGAGAGAAATAAGAGAGAGAGCGATAAAGGTAGAGAGAAAAAGTTTGAGATAAGAGAGAAAGTGATAGAAGAGCGATAAAGAGAGATAAGAAAAATATAAAGATAGCAGAAAGAGATATAGAGAGATGTAACAGATCAGAAAAGAGCGATATAACAGAGGAATCTAAGGAGAGATAAGAAAGAAATTAAGAGAGCTAGGAAGAGATTAAAAGAAATCGGAGGGAAAGACAAATACAGAAAGGGGAATACAAATATAGATAGGGATAATACAGAAATAGATAAGATAAGATAGAGAATTGAGAGAGATAGATAAGAGAAAGATACATAAATATAGGAGAGAAATAAGAGAGCCCTAAGAGAGATACTGTTTATAACAGAGAAAGCTAACGAGAAATAAGAAAGAGATAAAGAGAAACAAGAAAGAACAAGATAGAGTGAGATAAGAGAAAATTGATTAGCGAAATATAGAGATAGAAGAGAGATTAGAGAAACATAGATGAACACATTAAGAGAAAAGAGAGGTCAGAGAAAGCTAAAAAGAGATAAGAAATTTAAAAAAAATAAGAGACAGACAGATATAAGGAGATAAAACAGAGAGAAATGGAAAAAACAGAGAGGGACATAAGAAAGAAAACGATAAGAGATTAAGAGAGGGGAGACATAAGCGAAAGATAAAGAAAGATGGAAAAGAGAGATAGAGAAAAGAGAGCGGTAACGAGATACAAGAGAGCGATATAATGACCAATAAGAGAGAGATATGAGAGAATGTTTAAGAGATATAACAGATGGAGATAAAGAGAGAGATAAGCGAGGTATGAGTAAATAAATAAATAACAAATACAACAGAGAGATATAAGAGAATGTTTAAGAGATATAACAGATGGAGATAAAGAGAGAGATAAGCGAGGTATGAGTAAATAAATAAATAAATAACAAATACAACAGAGAGATATATTATATATATATATATATATATATATATATATATATATGACAAACAATACAAATAATGTATGAAAATCGATGATGTGAACTATGAATAAAAACATCAAGCAGAGGTTTGTCATCTCAATGTCATGAATATGAACGCTGAATCAATCAATATTATTATGAATATTCATTGAGTGGGTGTGCCTAATTAACTCAAATCAATGGGATGAATATGGATGATTAATTATTGATATGAATATTCATTGAGTGGGTGTAACCAATTAAGTCAAATCAATGGGATGAATATGAACGAGTAATTATCTAAATGAATATTCATTATGTGGGTGTGCATAACTAATTCAAATCAATGGGATGAATAGGAATGATTAATTATCTATATGAATATTAATTAAGGGGTGTACCTAATTATACCGAGGATGTCGTTGTGGCTTGTGCAGCCCTTTGAGACACTTGTGATTTAGGGCTATATAAATAAACATTGATTGATTGATTGATTGATAATTCAAATCAATGGGATGAATATGAATTATTAACTATTTATATGAATATTCATTAAGCGGGTGTATCTAATTACGTCAAATCAATGGGATGCATATGAATAATTACCTATATGAATATTTATTAAGTGGGTGTGCCTAATTCAAATCAATGGGACAAATATGAATGAGTAATTATCTATATGAATATTCATTGAGTGGGTGTGCCGAAATAATTCAAGTCAATGGGCTGAATATGAATGATTAATTATCGATATGAATATTCATTAAGTGGGTGTATCTAATTAATTCAAATCAATGGGATGAATATGAATGATGAATTATTGATATAAATATGAATTGAGTGGGTGTGCCTGATTAATTCAAATCAATGGGATGCATATTAATTATTGATATGAATATTTAATAAGTGGGTGTGCCTAATTAATTCAAACCAATGGGATGAATATAAATTATTAATTATCAATATGAATATTCATTAAGCGAGTGTACCTAACTACGTCAAATCAATGGGATGAATATAAATAATTAATTACTGATATGAATATTCATTAAGTGGGTGTACCTAATTAATCCAAATCAATGGGATGAATATGAATGATGAATTATTTATATAAATATGAATTGAGTGGGTGTGCCTGATTAATTAAAATCAATGGGATGCATATTAATTATTGATATGAATATTTAATAAGTGGGTGTGCCTAATTAATTCAAACCAATGGGATGAATATAAATTATTAATTATCAATATGAATATTCATTAAGCGAGTGTACCTAACTACGTCAAATCAATGGGATGAATATAAATAATTAATTACTGATATGAATATTCATTAAGTGGGTGTACCTAATTAATCCAAATCAATGGGATGAATATGAATGATTAATTATCGATATGAATATTCAGTAAGTGGGTGTGTCTAATTAATTCAAATCAATGGGATAAATATGAATGATTAATTATCGATATGAATATTCAGTAAGTGGGTGTGCCTAATTAATTCAAATCAATGGGATAAATATGAATGATTAATTATTCATATGAATATTCATTGAGTGGGTGCACCTAATTAAGTCAAATCAATGGGATGAATATGAATGATTAATTATTGATTTGAATATTCATCAGGTGGGTGTGCCTAATGAATTGTCCCCGCGGACTCACCCAGCTGTGCTTTCCTCTGCAGGCGTTCAGCAGAGCGCCTCCTGGTGTTGCTGACAGGACAGTGCAGCGCTGCAGGGGAGCACGGAGACGTGACCACGCCGCACTTGAGGACACAAACAAGATGATGGCGTCCTTCTTACTTTGTCTGGTGTTAGTTCTGAAGCCGCCGCTGGACGAGAACATCAGTCCGGCGTCCTTCAGCACCCCCTCCGCACTGCCCCCTCCTCCGCGGGTGCAGCCGATGTCCCCGTGCTCCACCAAGTCCCACATCTGAGGAAAGACCGAGGAAACGTTGAGTCCGCCCCGGGGACGGCGACGTTGGCGGTTGCGGTCCTCGCACCTTGCCCTGGGTGAGTCTGTCCCTGTTGAGCAGGTAGACCGAGTTGTCCACGGCAACCAGGCTGACGTTGGCCCCGGGCTCGCCTCTCACACGCACGCTGAAGATCTTCCCCGGGATGTGGTCTGACTGGAAGCCATCCACTGGGCCCACTTGCAGCTGAAACGGCACATGGAGACCACTTCAATGTGCCCCCCTGGGCGTCCCTCAAACAACTTGAAGTTCAAAAGCGTGAGACTTGAGCTTCAGTGACCACACCGACGAAGAAAAGTGTGACGATAGCCATAGAACATGACCTGGTGCTTTGATAGTGGAGGTCTCGCTTGTTGACACAAATGTTTGCAAAGATTTAGCCCCAGTGATCATGTACTATCTGTGTTGTATGTCAACACTACACCTTACAAACCAGTCAGTTCCACTGCAAAATAATCCACCATGGGGCCAAAGAAAGTAGTGAGTGCCAGCACTTTGATAAAGAAGGTGAGAAAATCATTTTATTTCATTATTATTCTATATAGCTCTTAGCATCTCTTACCGTCTCTTACGTCTCTTAAAATCGCTTAGCATCTCAGCATCTCTTACCGTCTCTTAGCATCTCTTACCGTCTCTTAGCATCGCTTACCGTCTCTTAGCATCTCTTACCGTCTCTTAGCGTCTCTTACCGTCTCTTAGCGTCTCTTAGCGTCTCTTACCGTTCTCTTAGCGTCTCTTAGCATCTCTTACGTCTCTTAGCATCTCTTACCGTCTCTTAGCATCGCTTACCGTCTCTTAGCGTCTCTAAGCGTCTCTTAGCGTCTCTTAGCATCTCTTAGCATTTCTTACCATCTCTTAGCATCTCTTACTGTCTCTTACCGTTTCTTACCGTCTCTTAGCATCTCTTAGCATCTCTTACCATCTCTTACAGCAGACCTGGGCATTCTGCGGCCCGCGGGCCGCATCCGGCCCTTTGTGCGTCCCTGTCCGGCCCGTGTGAGCCCAATTATAAATTACAAAATACATTTAAAAAAGTATCTATGTCGAGTGTGCAATACAACGGTGCTGCTTTTGTTTTGAAAATCATTATTTGTATTACTTCCGTGTGGACGTATGCGTGTGCGTGATTGTGAGTGAATGTGAACAGCTGCTTTAAAGTTGAAAAAACATCTATGTCGTGCACGCAATACAACTGTGCTGCTTTTATTTTGAAAAGTATTATTTATGGGCGTGTGTCCGTGTGTAACCTGCGAGTGAAGGTGCACATGCAGCGACAAGTGATGCACGGTTTACACCCGAGACGCTAAAAAGAGAAAAGTTGATGAAGAATGCCGTGTTTCCAACAAAACATGGACTGCCAAGCAACGTTCCCTCTAAGGTGCGTGCCTGCGCAATTGCGCACTGCTCAAGCGTCCGCTGCGCGCAGCAAATATATGCCGCGCACCAAATCAAATCCCATCTGAATTCTAAACAAAATAAACATATTTATTCTATGTAATTTTGCAATGCAACTTTGAGTGACAGTGACAACCAGCGGCCCTAACGGTGTTCGTCAACACCGTTCAATTGAACACCGTTCAATTATTGTAACGTCTATCGAGATGCTTCGAGGACAGGAATTATATCGATCACTTTATTGAGCAAAACTGTTTATATTCGGACATAACCACACCAAAAACATGAGTAAAACAATTTTATCTCGAAAAACTAGTCATTTTCTGCCGTACAAACCAGGCCAAAACCAACTTGTCATCTGTCACCAACACGCATAGCACTAAACCACTGGTGCGTTTATGGCCACACAAAAAGTCGGACAACTCAAACACCACACAAAGTTACACTATGACTCCTCAGTCATACGTGTGCTTATTTTACTGTCATTTATTATTAATGTTAATTTATTTATATTAGTCATGGAATGCTGTTACACACACACTATGTTGAAGTATTACTATTATTATTAATTATTATTATTATTATTTATCTTACAGTATATATCAAAAATAATATTGAGCAAAATTTAATTGAAATATTGTCGATGTGGCCCTCCAGCAGTGCTCGGGTTGCTCATGCGGCCCCCGGTAAAAATTAATTGCCCACCACTGTCTTACAGTCTCTTAACTTAATGTATTGTTTCTTACCATCTCTTACCGTCTCTTAGCATCTCTTACCGTCTCTTAGTATCTCTTACCATCTCTTACCTTAATGTATTGTTTCTTACCATCTCTTAGCATCTCTTACCGTCTCTTAGCATCTCTTACCGTCTCTTAGCATCTCTTACCGTCTCTTAGTATCTCTTACCATCTCTTACCGTCTCTTAACTTAATGTATTGTTTCTTACCATCTCTTACCGTCTCTTAGCATCTCTTACCGTCTCTTAGCATCTCTTACCATCCCTTACCTTCTCTTAGCATCTCTTATCATCTCTTACCGTCTCTTAACTTAATGTATTGTTTCTTACCATCTCTTAGCATCTCTTACCGTCTCTTACCGTCTCTTAGCTTAATGTATTGTTTCTTACCATCTCTTAGCATCTCTTAGCACCTCTTAGCTTTTCTTAGCTAGCGTTTCTTAGCTTCCCATAGGACAGGATAGGATAGGATAGACTTTATTTATCCCATAATATGTAAAATATGTGGTTGCAGCACAATAGCGTCTCTTAGCTAGCATCTCTTAGCTTCTCTTGGCTAGCGCCTCTTAGGATAGGATAGACTTTATTTATTCCATAATATGTAAAATATGTGGTTGCAGCACAATAGCGTCTCTTAGCTTCTATTAGCTTCTCTTAGCATCTCTTGGCTAGCGCCTCTCAGGATAGGATAGACTTTATTCATCCACAATATGTAAATGATGTGGTTTCAGCGCAACAGCGTCTCATAGCTTCTCTTAGCTAGCGTCTCTTAGCTTCTCTTGGCTAGCGTCTCTTAGGATAGGATAGGATAGACTTTATTTATCCCACAATAAGGAAATTATGTGGTTGCAGCAACATACAATAGTATCTCTTAACCTCTCTTAGCATTTCTTAGCTAGCATCTCTTAGCTTCTTTTAGGATAGGAAACACTTTTTTTAAATCCCACAATAGGGAAATTATGTCGTTGCAGCGCATTACAATAGTGTCTCTTAGCTTCTGTTCGCTTCTTTGGCTTCTCTTAGCTAGCGTCTCTGATCATCTCTTAGCGTCTCTTATCTTGTCTTAGCTTCTCTTACTTTTTTTACTGTCACTTAGCTTCTTTTAAGCATCTCTTAGCTAGCATCTCTTAACTTCTCTTTGCGTCTCTTAGCTTTTCTTATCATCTCTTAGCTTCTTTTAGCGTCTTTTATCATCTCTTAGCGTCTCTTATCATGTCTTAGCTTCTTTTAGCGTCTGTTATCATCTCTTAGCATCTCTTAGCTTCTTTTAGCTAACTTTGCTTATCGTCTCTTAGCGTTGCTTAACTTCTCTTAGCTAGCATCCCTTAATGTTTTTTTGTGTCTCTTATCTCTTAGCTTCTCTTATTTTTTATTGTCACTTAGCTTCTTTTAGCTTCTCTTAGCTAGCATCTCTTAACGTCTCTTTCCGTCTCTTGTTGTCTCTTAGCCTTTATTATCGTCTCTCAGCTTCTTTTAGTGTCTTATCACCTCTTAATGTCTTTTAGTGTCTCTTAGCTTTTCTTATCATCTCTTAGCGTCTTTTATCATCTCTTAGCTTCCCTTGGCATCTCTTGGCTTTTTTTAGCTAGTGTTTTTTTTAGCTTTTCATAACTTCTCTTAGCATCGCTCATCATCTGTTAGCGTTGCTTAACTTCTCTTAGCTAGTATCTCTTAGCATTGCTTAACTTCTCTTAGCTAGAATCTCTTAGCGTTGCTTAGCGTCTCTTAGTAAAAAATGCATTTGCCTCTATATTATTTCAACTTCTTAGCATATTTGGGTTAGTTAGACTGTGTTGAATAAACAATATTGAAGTACATTTCTCTGGACTCTGTCCTAGGAAGCACTCACATCTCCAACGCAGGAGTCGGCCACATCCACCCAGATGGAGTCGGCCATCACCTCCTCCCGGGATCGTGCCATAAGGCTGAAGAAGGCCACGAAGCGGAAGGAGGGCATCATTTCGGGCGTGACGGTCATCCCCACGCTGGTGACCAGCTGTCCCGTCACGTCCATTCGCTTGGCATCGATGATCTTGCCTTTGTTGACCACCTGGCAGGTACAACAGGGTGTTCAGGACCCTGGGGAGGGTGCCGAGGTGACTGGGACCCACCAGGTAGGTGATGTGGCGGATGTTGTCTCGGAGCTTCGGCTCGGCAGCGATTGTGAGTTTGAAGGACAGCCGGTCGCCTACGGACGCCATGTTGGTGCTGGTGGAGATGTGGAGGTAGGTCATACTGAGCCTGGTATTGTACGGGAGGAGGATTATCTGGTTCTTAGCCTGCTGGTCTGGTTTGAGGCCCGCCTGCATGGTCTCGACCTGTAGAAGACCCAGAGCAGAAGAACACAGACTTCATCCGTCCGTCACATCATTTAACGACCCAATCACCAGACGGTTCTCACAACGAGGGTTTGGCTGCGATGACTGTCGGGCATGTTGACGGTGGCCCTGGTCGTGCCTGAGCTGACCACCATGGGCTCCTTCAGCATGTTCACCTTCACCGGAATGTTACGAGCCAGGGAGCCGTCGGGGTGGCTCACCTGGATCTGAGGAGATGGTTTTAGAGGTGAGCAGCCGTCAGCGAGCGGAAAGTGCTGAAACCCCGCCAGCAACGTACGGTGAAGTCAAAGGGGAGTCCTGGTTTGAAGAACTTCTGTGTGTCTTTGAAGGACAGGACGTACGGGGAGTCCACAATCCTGATGCCCGTCTTCGTCGCTTCCACCAGGTCGCTGCCTTCAGAAGGTGCGAAAAGAAGGGACCAAAATCTATCATCTCCTTCACTTGTTTGCACCACTTTTAAGAGAACAGGCATTCAAACCAACAAATCGCCCCTTGAACCCGCCTTAAGTGTGGCCTGGCCTGCTTCCGTCTCCTAGGTCGGAGGGTGGCATGGGTGTGTGAAGGATCAATGAAGATGTCGGTGATGATCGTTGAACAAAGACTCATTTATTTGATCATGCATCACTACGGGTTCTGCAGCACCTGGGGAGGATCTACCCAAAGGATATCTCCCTCCTCAGGGCCGCCAGACAACCAGTTCTTAGAAACCGATATGAGGTCCTCTCAGTTCCGTAGGTTCGTGGTCCGGGAGTTGACTTCACCATGACCATGTAAAGGCATGTTCGTGTACATAAGTGTTTACCTAAGCGTCTGACTTAGGCCACAACTAACCGTTGGCGTTATCTTAAACATGATACCGGCCATACTTGCCAACCCTCCCGATTTTCCCGGGAGACTCCCGAATTTCAGTGCCCCTCCCGAAAATCTCCCGGGGCAATAATTCTCCCGAATTTCTCCCGATTTCCACCCGGACAACAATATTGGGGGCGTGCCTTAAAGGCACTGCCTTTAGCGTCCTCTACAACCTGAAACCCTTACCCCTTAACAGCCGCATGCTGTCCACGCGTCCACTTTCCCTCCATATAAACAGCGTGCCGGCCCAGTGGCATGGGTGTGTGAAGGATCAAGGAAGATGCCGGCGATGATCGTTGAATAAAGACTCATTTATTTGATCATGCATCACTACGGGTTCTGCAGCACCTGGGGAGGATCTAGCCAAAGGATATCTCCCTCCTCGAGGCGGCCAGACAACCAGTTCTTAGAAACCGATATGAGGTCCTCTCAGTTCCGTAGGTTCGTGGTCCGGGAGTTGACTTCACCATGACCATGTAAAGGCATGTTCGTGTACATAAGTGTTTACCTAAGCGTCTGACTTAGGCCACAACTAACCGTTGGCGTTATCTAAAACATGATACCGGCCATACTTGCCAACCCTCCCGATTTTCCCGGGAGACTCACGAATTTCAGTGCCCCTCCCGAAAATCTCCCGGGGCAACCATTCTCCCGAATTTCTCCCGATTTCCACCCGGACAACAATATTGGGGGCGTGCCTTAAAGGCACTGCCTTTAGCGTCCTCTACAACCTGAAACCCTTACCCCTTAACAGCCGCATGCTGTCCAGGCGTCCACTTTCCCTCCATATAAACAGCGTGCCGGCCCAGTGGCATGGGTGTGTGAAGGATCAAGGAAGATGCCGGCGATGATCGTTGAATAAAGACTCATTTATTTGATCATGCATCACTACGGGTTCTGCAGCACCTGGGGAGGATCTAGCCAAAGGATATCTCCCTCCTCGGGGCGGCCAGACAACCAGTTCGTAGAAACCGATATGAGGTCCTCTCAGTTCCGTAGGTTCGTGGTCCGGGAGTTGACTTCACCATGACCATGTAAAGGCATGTTCGTGTACATAAGTGTTTACCTAAGCGTCTGACTTAGGCCACAACTAACCGTTGGCGTTATCTTAAACATGATACCGGCCATACTTGCCATTGTGCCAACCCTCCCGATTTTCCCGGGAGACTCCCGAATTTCAGTGCCCCTCCCGAAAATCTCCCGGGGCAACCATTCTCCCGAATTTTTCCCGATTTCCACCTGGACAACAATATTGGGGGCGTGCCTTAAAGGCACTGCCTTTAGCATCCTCTCTCACCTGAAACCTTCACCCCTTAACAGCCGCATGCTGTCCAGGCGTCCGCTTTTCCTCCATATAAACAGCGTGCCGGCCCAGTCACATAATAATGTAGCGTTGGACGGGTTTAACAATGGTCTTTACTCGAAGATGTCAAGAAATGCTGACACGTTGAATGATCTTTTAACTGGCTTAATGATAACGTTAATTTCAAGCACAGACACACACACAAGTGAATGCAAAGCATACTTGGTCAACAGCCATACATGTCACACTGACGGTAGCCGTGTAAACAACTTTAACACTGTTACTAATATGTGCCACACTGTCAACCCACGCCAAACAAGAATGACAAACACATTTCGGGAGAACATCCGCACCGTAACACAACATAAACACAACAGAACAAATACCCAGAACCCCTTGCAGCACTAACTCTTCCAGGACGCTACAATAACATATACGGCTTTTGGATCTCAGTGCACAACTGCACACACAACAAGAAGGAGACGAAACAGAAGAACGAAGAAGAGACAGCTCGAAGGGCAAGGGGTATGGTTCCTGCACCTCAACCACGACCCCCCATCTCACGAATTCGGAGGTCTCAAGGTTGGCTCTCACAGGGAACTGTCCAGACGGTATTTTTTCCCCCCCTTAACGCTAGCAACATTTCGTATATGTTGAGGTTACATATGACGTCTGAACGCTGGCATTTTACGGAACTTCTAATTTCTCTTCTAAGTTCTCGCTAAATTTAACAAAAAATTTTACGAGGGGTGCCCAGACTTTTTTCCACTGAGGGCCACAGACTGACAAGTCAAAGGATGCGGGGGCCCATTTTGGTAGTTTTTACCTTCAAAACCAGAACAATATATAGCTTTTTTTTCAAATAACTAGAAATCGCAATTTCAGTAGAAATATTGTCAAAGCCGAGCTGAAATGCTAAAAGTTTGCAGGCTGGCCAGATAGCGATAAGTTAAAAAAAAATATGAGCAAAGTGAGCTAAAAAAAATGTGTTAATCAGCTCTTTTTCAAAATGAGATTTTATATGAAAAAATATTTATAAAAACAAAAATTGGTGCTGGTATCGATTCCCAGGTAGAGGCAATCGGTACCGTTTTGGTGCAAATGTGAACAATACCCACCCCTACTATTGTCTATTATACTAGTATGGACCTGGACTACATGCATCTATCAAACAGCTGGTACGTAATAAATGCAATACTTACAGTATTAACACTTTGTAGGGCGCAACAAAAACTATTCAAGAATGCCTTCAAAACGTCTTAGGCTTGCAACTGTCAGAAATGTGATAGTAAAACAAGATAACAGCAGTTATAATCAGCTCATTTTATAAAAAAATATTTATAAACACACCCGACAATAAGAAAAATTGGTACTGGTATCGATTCCCAGGTAGAGGGAATCCGAATCGTTTTGGTCCAAATGTGAACAATACCCACCCCTACTATTGTCTATTATACTATTATGGACCTGGACTACATGCATCTATCAAACAGCTGGTAGGTAATAAATGCAATGCTTACAGTATTAACACTTTGTAGGGCGCAACGATAACTATACACGAATGCCTTCAAAACGTCTTGTGCTTGGAATTGTGCTAGTCAAACAAGATAACAGCAGTTGTCATAATCAGCTCATTTTTAAAATGAGATTTTATATTTTTTTTTAAATATATACACACCCGACAATAACAAAAATTGGTACTGGTATCGATTCCCAGGTAGAGGGAATCGGTACCGTTTTGGTCCAAATGTGAACAATACCCACCCCTACTATTGTCTATTATACTATTATGGACCTGGAGTACATGCATCTATCAAACAGCTGGTGCGTAATAAATGCAATACTTACAGTATTAACACTTTGTAGGGCGCAACAAAAACTACAAACGAACGCCTTCAAAACGTCTTAGGCTTGCAACTGTCTAGAAATGTGATAGTAAAACAAGATAACAGCAGTTATAATCAGCTCATTTTATAAAAAAATATTTATAAACACACCCGACAATAACAAAAATTGGTACTGGTATCGATTCCCAGGTAGAGGGAATCCGAATCGTTTTGGTCCAAATGTGAACAATACCCACCCCTACTATTGTCTATTATACTATTATGGACCTGGACTACATGCATCTATCAAACAGCTGGTAGGTAATAAATGCAATGCTTACAGTATTAACACTTTGTAGGGCGCAACAATAACTATACACGAATGCCTTCAAAACGTCTTGTGCTTGGAATTGTGCTAGTCAAACAAGATAACAGCAGTTGTCATAATCAGCTCATTTTTAAAATGAGATTTTATATTTTTTTAAAAATATATACACACCCGACAATAACAAAAATTGGTACTGGTATCGATTCCCAGGTAGAGGGAATCGGTACCGTTTTGGTCCAAATGTGAACAATACCCACCCCTACTATTGTCTATTATACTATTATGGACCTGGAGTACATGCATCTATCAAACAGCTGGTGCGTAATAAATGCAATACTTACAGTATTAACACTTTGTAGGGCGCAACAAAAACTACAAACGAACGCCTTCAAAACGTCTTAGGCTTGCAACTGTCTAGAAATGTGATAGTAAAACAAGATAATAGCAGTTATAATCAGCTCATTTTATAAAAAAATATTTATAAACACACCCGACAATAACAAAAATTGGTACTGGTATCGATTCCCAGGTAGAGGGAATCCGAATCGTTTTGGTCCAAATGTGAACAATACCCACCCCTACTATTGTCTATTATACTATTATGGACCTGGACTACATGCATCTATCAAACAGCTGGTAGGTAATAAATGCAATGCTTACAGTATTAACACTTTGTAGGGCGCAACAATAACTATACACGAATGCCTTCAAAACGTCTTGTGCTTGGAATTGTCAGAAATGTGCTAGTCAAACAAGATAAGAGCAGTTGTCATAATCAGCTCATTTTTAAAATGAGATTTTATATAAAAAAAATATATATATACACACCCGACAATAACAAAAATTGGTACTGGTATCGATTCCCAGGTAGAGGGAATCGGTACCGTTTAGGTCCAAATGTGAACAATACCCACCCCTACTATTGTCTATTATACTATTATGGACCTGGACTACATGCATCTATCAAACAGCTGGTGCGTAATAAATGCAATACTTACAGTATTAACACTTTGTAGGCCGCAACAAAAACTACACACGAATGCCCTCAAAACGTCTTGGGCTTGCAACTGCCATTGAGACTCAGAAATGTGATAATAAAACGAGATATCATAATCAACTTATTTTTTTCAATGAGATTAATCATCAAAAGTATTTATTAACACACCCGAAAACACCAACAATTGGTACTGGTATCGGTCCAAATGTGAACGATACCAACCCCTACTATTGTCTATTTTTTTATTATTGTATTGCATTGTTTATATGATTGTGCTGAAAATTTTAATTTCCCCTCGGGATTAATAAAGTATTTCTGATTCTGATACTGATTCTGATTCTGGACCTGGACTACATGCATCTATTACGTTGGACAAGTGCACAGTTACAGTGTGTTTGTAGTGCATCAAGCACAGCTCATTAGCATTAAAGCTACAGGCACGCTTTCTGACGGAACACCTTTAAAAACACATTGTTTACCGGTCTCTGTGAGGACGGAAGCTTTGACGTAGACAGAGCTGCCCGCCAATGCCCGGATGTTGGGATACGCCCTCTTCAGCTCGTCCACGCTCAGCGTCACAACTCCGCCGTCCAGCTGCAACCAGACACTTTGGTGATGCGGGCCCGCGACTCGCCTCGGCGGACGCTCGGGGAAGACGGCGGTCACTCACGTTAGACACTTGCTTGACCGAGGGCAAGCGGGTCATCTCCTTGTTGGCGTGGACTCCAAACACCACGTAGGCCTTGCCCTGGACCGGCTGGCCGTAAAGGTACCTGGGGACACACGAGTTAGCGCACGAGTTAGCGCACGAGTTGGCGCACGAGTAACGCCGATTCCACACGGTAGAGCGCGGATCAATCAGGAAGCTATCACGTTTTAGACTTTCCCATGCAGAATGATGGCATGTCGATACAAGACTGACAGCATCGATACCAATGTGAGTACTGGTATCAGATCGATACTGGAGCGATGGGATTTGTATTTTATTATAAAATACTCGTTTCCTAATATACTGACTGCAATGGAATGTGTTTATGTTGTTTTCTTGACATTGTCACACTATTTCGCACCAGTAACGTACTTAAAAAGGGGTCCCGATCAGGTACTGATATCAAAAGTCGATCCGATATCAGCAAAAAAAAAACAACAAGCATCAGAAGACATAGGCGTGCAAGAAAAATGTGCGATATCGTGTCTTTTCTTCTATTTCAGTCAAGTCATTTACAAAAGGTAAACATGGTGGGACGTAGCAGCTGCACAACAGCTAAGCGCACAGTAGCACACAAGCTAGACAATAGGTAATAATCCGACATTTGTCAGTACAAACAAGTATCAGTTAATTATAGTTGCATATTAGTTATAGATGCAAAGAAAGTGCTAGAAAGTATCCAGTAACAAGCGTGTCCACATCATTCAACACTTGATCTCCCATTCCACACTACAAGATAAAAGTAAGAGCCTTTTTGCTGATATCGTATCAAACAATATTTAAGGCTCCAATATCGGTATCGGAAGTGGCAAAGTTGTAGGACAACATCCTTAAATGCAATAAGAAGGATTTTAACTTTATTCTAATATATGTTTTTAAAACATTGCATTGCTATACAAAAACATTTTTATTTGAATAGAATACTGCTCCTGTCTTATCATGATCAACTAACGAGAAGCAAAGTTACAAAATGACTCTGTGTCAAAAGTATTGGTATCAACGATACTAGCCCTGTATCTACTTGATATCGGATCGATACGGTCTGCAACACTGATGTACAGTCACATTGCCTTCATGTCTTTTTTCATTTTGGACAATGTTTGCTAAAAAAAATATATTTTTTAAATAGAATACAAATAAAAATAACCACCAAAAAAAAAAAAAAATATATATATATATATATATATAACAATAAATTAAATTAAATTTTTCAAACTGCAGGTTTGTGCATATAACTGTGTAATAAAAAATAAATAAAATAAATAAATAAAAATTTAAATTAAAAAAAAAATATATATATACATACGTATATATATATATATACATACATACATACACACACATTATATATATATATATACATACACACACATTATATATATATATATATATATAAAAAATTACAAATTAAAAATATTTGCTAAAACAACATTTTTGTCCTGGACAGGTTAGGGGTTTTTTCACTTAAGAAAGGATTTGCTAAAAAAAATTATACAAAAATAAAAACATAAATAAATAAATACATAAATAAAATAAATGAATAAATACAATAAATAATAATAATAATTTTTAAAAGATTTGCTGAAACTACATGTTTGTCCTGGACAAATTTGCTTTAAAAAATAAATAAATAAAAAACATAAATAAATAACTAAATCAAATAAATAAATAAATAAATAAATACATGAATAATAATTTAGAAAAATGTAAATTAAAAAAAAGATTTGCTAAAACTTGTCCTGGACAAGTTCTGTTTTTTTAACTTTAGAAAAGATTTGCTTAAAAATAAAAAATAAATAAAAACATAAATAAATAAATAATAAAATAAATAAATACATTTAATAATAAATACATAAAATTAATAAACAAATATAAAAAATATTTCATAAAACTTTGTCCTAGACAAGTTAGGTTCTTTTTCCACTTTAGACAAGATTTACTTAAAAAAATAAAAAAAAGAATACCGTATTTTTCGGATTATAAATCGCTCCGGAGTATACGTCGCACCGGCCGAAAATGCATAATAAACAAGGAAAAAACATATATACGTCACACTCGAGTATAAGTCGCATTTTTGGGGGAAATTTATTTGATCAAATCCAACACCAAGAATAGACATTTGAAAGGCAATTTAAAATAAATAAAGAATAGTGAACAACAGGCTGAATAAGTGTACGTTATATGAGGCATAAATAACCAACTGAGAACGTGCCTGGTATGTTAACGTAACATATTATGGTAAGAGTCATTCAAATAACTATAACATATACAACATGCTATACGTTTACCAAACAATCTGTCACTCCTAATCGCTAAATCCCATTGAATCTTCTTCCTTGTTGTTGCTCCTGGTATGCGCCGCTAGCGTATTTTCTTTCTGCTGCTCGATCGCAGTTTTCTGCTGCATATTTCACTACGTCCAGCTTGCAATCTGCAGTATATGAGTTCCTTTTCGGTGCCATTTTTGTTCAGTCCTTCTCAGTTTTTATAAATTACCGCCAATGTTGATGTGATTCATTTTAATAGCTACGGTAGTAGCATATAGCATATAGCAGTTAGCATCCCATGAGCCACAATGCACTTCTGCCATGACCCTTCCCCGCCGAATTCTTATTGGTTGACGTGTGAGTGACGATTTGCTTCGTCTCTTACGCGAATGAGATAAATAATATAATTTGATATTTTACGGTAATGTGTTAATAATTTCACACATAAGTCGCTCCGGAGTATCAGTCGCACCCCCGGCCAAACTATGAAAAAAACTGCGATTTATAATCCGAAAAATACGGTAAATAAATAATAAAATAAATAAATAAATACAAAAATATAAAAAATATTTGCTAAAACTACATGTTTGTCCTGGACAAGTTCGTTTTTTTCCACTATAAACAACATTTGCTTAAAAATAAGAAATACGTAAAAACATAAATAAATAAATACATGTAATAATGAAAAAAAAAACATAAAATTATTTTAAAAAGATTTGCTAAAACTACACATTTGTCCTGGACAGGTTTGTTTTTTCTCTTTAAACAAGATTTGCTTAAAAATAAAAAATAAATAAATACGCGTTATAGTAATTTTAAAAAAATTATAATAATAATAAAAAATAGTTTGTACTGGACAAGTTTTAGTTTTTTTACCTCAGACAAGATTTGTTTAAAAAAAATACAACTAAAAAATAAATACATGCATGTAATAAATAAATAAATAAAACAATAAAAAAAATGTGAAAAATATTTGCTAAAACTGCACGATTGTACGTCTGACTATCTGTAAAAGTGTGTACCTGGCAGAGATCTCCACCTCCAGCTGCTCGTCATGGAGACTCAGGTAGGACTTCCTGGGCGTCAAGGTGACATTGAAGGCAGGGAGCACTGCAACGCAACACAAGTCCAGCTGAAGAAGACCTCACAGCACAAACAGCAAACAAATATGCCAGCCAATAAGGTGAGACGGTGACGTACCATATTTCTTCACCTCAAACTGGGAGGTGAAGGTGTTCTGCTTCCAGTGGTCGAACTTAGCAATGATCTTCCAGGTGCCTTCACTGTCAATCAGGAAGACATTACTCTCTGATTATGAATCGTGACGACTATTCCTTCGTTTCATGGCTTCACGCTGCACACTTCTTACCGCCACATGCCGGACTTTTCCACTTACTTGGCAAACTCCGGCAAGAAAAAAGAGTCGGACAAGACGCCGTAAGAAGCCCTGCTCCGGAACACCTGCTTGACCACCACACCTTCTGGATTCTAGTGCACACACGTTGTGGTTATTGTCTGATTATTGGCACATGATGTCCTCCCATACAACTTTTTCACTGACCATACGATACCGATATTGGTGCGATACGACCTATACCTATACCAATTCAAATGTATAGGGATTCACCTCATGAAATTATTACACAATGCATTTGATTATCACATTTTAAAATAGTGAGGGGAAAAAAAATCTGTACATTTTCCCAGGAAAAAATTGGCAACACAGTCACCACAATTTTACTGTAAAATTCAATGTGGTTTTAACAGCATTTTACTGTAAGTGCAAAAAAACGGTACTATTGATTTTTTATGGAAAAATTCAGCTGCCAGTTTTGTACCGAAAAATCTACTGTTATTTTTACTTTGTTCAATTTGATAGATAACTTGCTTTGAAATCATAAGTAAGCAGATCATTGTGTTTAATGTCCAAACATTCACACATAAAATCATCTACCGGTAGTTATTATTATTATTGTGTGAATGTCCAAACATTCACACAATAACATTCTACACCAATAATCATCTAGTTATTATTATTATTATTATTGTTGTGTGAATGTCCAAACAGTCACACAATAACATTCTACACCAATAATCATCTAGTTATTATTATTATTGTGTGAATGTAACCAAACATTCACACATGTAACATTCTACACCAATAATCATCTAGTTATTATCATTGTTATTATTATTATTGTCTGAATTTCCAAATATTCACACAATAACATTATACACTAATAATATTCTAGTTATTATTATTATCATGTGAATGTCCAAATACTCACACAATAACGTTCTACACCTATAATCATGTAGTTATTATTATTATTGTGTGAATGTCCAAACATTCACACAATAACATTCTACACCAATAATTATCTAGTTAGTATTATTATTATTATTATTGTGTGAACGTCCAAATATTCACACAATAACATTATACACTAATAATCATCTAGTTATTATTATTATTATGATTAATATTAATATTGTGTCAATGCCCAAATACTCACACAATAACATTCTACACTTATAATCATCTAGTCATTATTATTATTATTATTGTGTGAATTTCCAAATATTCACACAATAACATTATACAATAATAATCATCTAGCTATTATTATTATTATTATTATTGTATGAATGTCCAAATACACAATAACATTCTACACCAATAATCATCTAGTTATTATTATTATTATGATTAATATTAATATTGTGTGAATGTCCAAATACTCGCACAATAACATTCTACACCTATAATCATCTAGTGATTATTATTATTGTATGAATGTCCAAACGTTCACACATATAATCATGTAGTTATTATTATTAATATTATTGTGTGAATGTCCAAACATTCACACAATAACATTCTAGACCAATAATCATCTAGTTAGTATTATTATTGTGTGAATGTAACCAAACATTCACACATGTAACATTCTACAGCAATAATCATCTAGTTATTATTATTGTGTGAATGTCCAAATATTCACACAATAACATTATACACTAATAATCATCTAGTTATTACTATTATTATTATTATTATTAATGTGTGAATCTCCAAATACTCACACAATAACATTCTACACCTACAATCATCTAGTTATTATTATTATTGTGTGAATGTCCAAATATTCCCACTTATAACATTCTACACTAATAATCATCTAGTTGTTATCATTGTATGTATGTCCAAACATTCATATTAATAGGATTACACACCAATAATCATCTAGTTAATATCATTATTTTTATCATTATTATTATTATTGTGTGAATGTCTAAACATTCACACAATAACATTCTACACCAGTGATCATCTAGTTATTATTATTATTATTGTGTGAATGTCCAAGCATTCACACAATAAGACTACACACCAACAACCATCTAGTTACTATTATTATTATGATTATTATTATTGTTTGATGTCCAAGCACTCACACAATAATATTAAAGTAGATACACACACAAAATCATATTCTCCAACTGAAAGTGAAAGAAAGATGATTAGTCCAAACCTGCACGTCGATAGTCAGAGAGTTGTCCACAGCCTTGAAGGACGGAGACGACACAAACGCTCGTGAGCGCACTGAGGAAAGAAGGAAAGGCAACAAGGAAAAAAGAAAAATATGATTGAGTACTTTTGTTCCAATGATTGAAATCAAATCCAACATTTTCATCGTTGGAACAAAAAAAACATGTTTACCACTTTCTAAATACCATTTTTAACACAATTAGAGCCCTCTTTGACATGAAATAACAATCACATAGTCACCTTTAATCAAATGAATCAAATATTACAGTTAATTCCTTCCCGATATCAGCAAGAAAACAAGTATCGGATGATGTCAGTTTGTGTGTAAAAAGTGTGACGCGGCGTGTTTACTTGTGCAAAGTCCTGTCCTTGGTCAAATCATTTACAAAAAGGTAAACATGGTTGTCTATAGGCGAATAGGAGCTAGCAGCTACACAGCAGCTAAGCCCGCAAGAGCACATGAGCTAGCCATACGTCGAAAAAATTGTCTATAGAAACAAGTATATACTGTATATAGTATTAACTTCATTAATTATTGTGACCACGAAGCGTCGTAAAAAAAGAGAATTACCACTCCACTTTAACTTAAACACAGCACAAGTCCATTCCGGATGGTTAATAATGAACAGGTTAGCATTTTTGTTCAACTAATTTCATTTTTTCAAACCTTTTCTAACATTCTACACTACAAAATAGATAGATAGATAGATAGATAGATAGATAGATAGATAGATAGATAGATAGATAGATAGATAGATAGATAGATAGATAGATAGATAGATAGATAGATAGATAGATAGATAGTACTTTATTGATTCCTTCAGGGGAGTTCCCTCGGGAAAATTAAAATTAAATTAATTTTTATTTATTATGTATATATTTATTTATTTTATTTTATTTTATTTTTATTATATTTTATTTTATAATATATTTATTATATATTTATTAATTTAAACTTAAATTAAAATGTATGTAAGTATGCATTTATTTCGTCTGATATTGTATCGGACCAATATTGGTATCGTATCGTGAGAGAAAAAAATTGTATCGAGCTACATCTAACTGTAGTATTGATATTTTTAGTCCGTTTAGCCCTTTTTTATGTTTAAAAAAGCACAATAGAATAAAATAATACAATTCTGCTTAAGCCCTTAGTTAAATATTCCCAGGACTGATATCATTGTGTAGAACAGATCAATCAATCAATCAATCAAAGTTTATTTATATATAGCCCTAAATCACAAGTGTCTCAAAGGGCTGCACAAGCCACAACGACATCCTGTGGCCCAAACGTTTTCCACTGAGGGCCACAGACTGACAAAATCAAAGGATGCTGGGGCCATTTTAGTAGTTTTCACCTTTAAAACCAGTACAATATATACATTTTGTAAAAAAAAATTGAAAATGCAATTTTGGTACAAATTTTGTTTGAATGCTGACGAGCCTAAGTGGAACTGAAATACTAACAGTTAGCACGCTGGCCAGATATAAAATATCTGCAAAATATGAGCAAAATGATCTAAAAAAGCTAGTATGCTAACAACAGTAGCCTACTCTGCTAACAATAGCATGCTTACAGTTAGCATTAGTGAAATACCAAAATATATTAAACTAAATTAGCGGGAAAGAAAATCTAGCATGCTAGTTTGAATGCTAACGCTAACGTGTCAAGTACCAAAATATATTACTCTCCAGTGTGTACCTGCTTGCCTCTGCTAACGTTAGCATGCATCAAGTAGCAAAATATGACGGAGGTGTACAACTACAAAATTAATTAAATTAAATTATTATTATTATTATAATAATAATAATAATATAATATATAATATAATAATAATTATTATTATTATTAATAATTAAATTAACTTTAAAAAAAAAGCTAGCATAGTAAAGTTAGCATGCTAACTAGAGATGTCCGATAATGGCTTTTTTGCCGATATCTGATATTCCGATATTGTCCAACTCTTAATTACCGATTCCGATATCAACCGATACCGATATATACAGTCGTGGAATTAACACATTATTATGCCTAATTTTGTTGTGATGCCCCGCTGGATGCATTAAACAATGTAACAAGGTTTTCCAAAATAAATCAACTCAAGTTAAGGAAAAAAAAATGCCAACATGGCACTGCCATATTTATAATTGAAGTCACAAAGTGCATTTTTTTTTTTTTAACATGCCTCAAAACAGCAGCTTGGAATTTGGGACATGCTCTCCCTGAGAGAGCATGAGGAGGTTGAGGTGGGTGGGGTTGTGGGGGGCAGGGGTTTTAGGGGGGGCAGCGGGGGGTGTATATTGTAGCGTCCCGGAAGAGTTAGTGCTGCAAGGGGTTCTGGGTATTTGTTCTGTTGTGTTTATGTTGTGTTACGGTGCCGATGTTCTCCCGAAATGTGTTTGTCATTCTTGTTTGGTGTGGGTTCACAGTGTGGCACATATTTGTAACAGTGTTAAAGTTGTTTATACGGCCACCCTCAGTGTGACCTGTATGGCTGTTGACCAAGTATGCGTTGCATTCACTTGTGTGTGTGAAAGGCCGTAGATATTATGTGATTGGGCCGGCACGCAAAGGCAGTGCCTTTAAGGTTTATTGGCGCTCTGTACTTCTCCCTACGTCCGTGTACACAGCGGCGTTTTAAAAAGGCATACATTTTACTTTTTGAGACAGATACCGATAATTTCCGATATTACATTTTAAAGCATGTATCGGCCGATAATATCAGACTGCCGATACTATCGGACATCCCTAATTAATATGTACAATATTTATTGTATGTTGATGACTTTAATCAGGACTGAGATAGGATCCAGCACCTCCGCGACCCCAAACGGGACAAGCGGTAGAAAATTGAATGATGGATGGATGATTTCTTCAGTGGATTGATTTCTGTTTCCATAGCAGCACACTTCCTACTTCCGGAAACAAACGCAAGTGTGTTTTTTCTAATCATGGCAGATTCGGTAACAAACAACAAAGACGACTATTTTTGGACACATGATGATTCACAACCACATCTTTTTTGAAGTTGAATATACTGAGGATCAACTGCTGCTTACAGAAGCGAGCAGGTAGAGCAGGGGTCGGGAACTTTTTTGGCTGAGAGCCATGAAAGCAAAATATTTTAAAAATGTATTTCCGTGAGAGCCATATAATATTTTTTAACAGTGAATACAACTAATTGTGTGCATTTTTAAGTAAGACCAACATTTTTAGAGTATAATAGGTCTCTTATTCTTTTTAATATCATTGTTATTCTGAAGCTAACCAATAATAAATAAAATACTTCTTACCATTAATGCGACTTCTTGAACAGGTGCGGTGGACAACTGATGGATGGATTAAAATTCATAAGAATGTTTTATATTTTGAACGTTATTTTTAACACTGTGATTACCAGTGGAATTATTCATTACTTATCCTGTTAAGCAATGTCAGATGCCAGATGTATGGCTGTTGACCAAGTATGCCTTGCATTCACTTGTGTGTGTAAAAAGCCGTAGATATTATGTGACCGGGCCGACACGCAAAGGCAGTGCCTTTAAGGCACCGCCCCCAATATGGTTGTCTGGGTGGAAATCGGGAGAAATTCGGGAAAATGGTTGCCCCGGGAGATTTTCGGGATGGGCTCTGAAATTCGGGAGTCTCCCGGGAAAATCGGGAGGGTTGACAAGTATGACTGGGAGACGCAACTGCTCTGTACTTCTCCGTACAGCGGCGTTTTAAAAAGTCATACATTTTACTTTTTGAAACAGATACCGATCATTTCCGATATTAAATTTTAAAGCATTTTATCGGCCGATGTTGACCAAGTATGCCTTGGGCATCTCTAATGCTAACGGCCTCACCCTCGTCTCCGGGGTTGTAGATGGGCTTGTCCGTCTGCACGAAGATGTATCCTGCGTGGAAGGTCACCAGGATGAGTCTCTCCTCCGTGCGGTGGTTGACAAAGTCGGCCGTCAGCCTCACGTACTTGTCCTTGGTCTCGTCACGGTTCAAAGGTCCGGAGGGAATCTGGAAAAGGTGAGGATATTAACCATTTGTTTTGAGTGCCCCCCCCCCCGCGTGCCCCACGGGTGCGCTTCACCTGTACGGCCTTGAGGGTGTGGAAGTTGTTGCCTTGGTCCAGCGTGATCCTGTCCGTCAGCAGTGTGGTGGACTTGGCGAAGTCCGTGATGGTGATGGCCACCTCGATGGCGGTGGTCACGCCCTCAGCCTGCAGGTAGATGTTCTCCTGGCTGTCCACCCGCAGCAGGTCTGGGGCCACCAAGGTGAACCTGTCACATGGCGTATGTATTATTAGTATTAGTATTAGTATTATTATCATCCAAAAACAAGTCATGAAGCAATTGTTGCTTCCAAAATGTGTCACTTCAAAGTCATTAGTCATGTGACATGTCACATACATTATGTAAAACAATAAAATAATTGTCCTTTTTCTTTCTTTAACTATTTGAAAAATAAAAACAGAAACCACTCAATTGAAATGAAATAGAACTATTATGTATTTATGTGACACACTGTATATTAAAGTAAACATTTAATAAATAGTTGTATTTTTTCATCCATTCATTTTATACTCTCTCTCTCTCTCTCTTTCTCATAGTAATAGTAATATTAACAGTAATAGAAATAGTAACAGTAATTTTGATATAAATAGAAATAGAAATAATAACAGTAATAGTAATAGAAATATTAACAGTAATAGCAATAGAATCAGTAATTTTAATAGAAAAAGTAGTAGTAACAGTAACAGTAATACTAATATAAATAGAAATAATAACAGTAATCATAATAGTAAACAGTTATATACAGTAAATAGTAACACTAGTAGTAACAGTAATAGTAATCGTAATAGTAAACAGTTATATACAGTAAATAGTAACACTAGTAGTAACAGTAATAGTAATCGTAATAGTAAACAGTTATATAAATAACAACAGTAGTAGTAACAGTAATAGTAATCGTAATAGTAAACAGTTATATAAATAGTAACAGTAGTAGTAACAGTAATAGTAATCGTAATAGTAAGCAGTTATATAAATAACAACAGTAGTAGTAACAGTAATAGTTTTCGTAATAGTAAACAGTTATATAAATAGTAACAGTAGTAGTAACAGTAATAGTAATCGTAATAGTAAACAGTTATATAAATAACAACAGTAGTAGTAACAGTAATAGTAATCATAATAGTAAACAGTTATATAAATAGTAACAGTAATAGTAATCGTAATAGTAAGCAGTTATATAAATAACAACAGTAGTAGTAACAGTAATAGTAATCGTAATAGTAAACAGTTATATAAATAGTAACAGTAATAGTAATCGCAATAGTAAACAGTTATATAAATAACAACAGTAGTAGTAACAGTAATAGTAAATGGTAAACAGTTATATAAATAGTAACAGTAGTAGTAACAGTAATAGTAAACTGTTATATAAATAGTAACAGTAGTAGTAACAGTAATAGTAATCGTAATAGTAAGCAGTTATATAAATAACAACAGTAGTAGTAACAGAAATAGTAATTGTAATAGTAAACAGTTATATAAATAGTAACAGTAATAGTAATCGTAATAGTAAACAGTTATATAAATAGTAACAGTAATCGTAATAGTAAACAGTTATATAAATAGTAACAGTAATAGTAATCGTAATAGTAAACAGTTATATAAATAGTAACAGTAGTAGTAACAGTAATAGTAACCGTAATAGTAAACAGTTATATAAATAACAGTAGTAGTAACAGTAATAATAATCGTAATAGTAAACAGTTATATAAATAGTAACCGTAGTAGTAACAGTAATAGTCATCGTAATAGTAAACAGTTATATAAATAGTAACAGTAGTAGTAACAGTAATAGTAATCGTAATAGTAAACAGTTATATAAATAACAACAGTAGTAGTAACAGTAATAGTAATCGTAATAGTAAACAGTTATATAAATAGTAACAGTAGTAGTAACAGTAATAGTAATCGTAATAGTAAGCAGTTATATAAATAACAACAGTAGTAGTAACAGTAATAGTAATCGTAATAGTAAACAGTTATATAAATAGTAACAGTAGTAGTAACAGTAATAGTAGTCGTAATAGTAAACAGTTATATAAATAGTAACAGTAGTAGTAACAGTAATAGTAATCGTAATAGTAAACAGTTATATAAATAACAACAGTAGTAGTAACAGTAATAGTAATCGTAATAGTAAACAGTTATATAAATAGTAACAGTAGTAGTAACAGTAATAGTAATCGTAATAGTAAGCAGTTATATAAATAACAACAGTAGTAGTAACAGTAATAGTAATCGTAATAGTAAACAGTTATATAAATAGTAACAGTAATAGTAATCGCAATAGTAAACAGTTATATAAATAACAACAGTAGTAGTAACAGTAATAGTAAATGGTAAACAGTTATATAAATAGTAACAGTAGTAGTAACAGTAATAGTAAACAGTTATATAAATAGTAACAGTAGTAGTAACAGTAATAGTAATCGTAATAGTAAGCAGTTATATAAATAACAACAGTAGTAGTAACAGAAATAGTAATTGTAATAGTAAACAGTTATATAAATAGTAACAGTAGTAGTAACAGTAATAGTAATCGTAATAGTAAGCAGTTATATAAATAACAACAGTAGTAGTAACAGTAATAGTAATCGTAATAGTAAACAGTTATATAAATAGTAACAGTAATAGTAATCGTAATAGTAAACAGTTATATAAATAACAACAGTAGTAGTAACAGTAATAGTAAATGGTAAACAGTTATATAAATAGTAACAGTAGTAGTAACAGTAATAGTAAACAGTTATATAAATAGTAACAGTAGTAGTAACAGTAATAGTAATCGTAATAGTAAGCAGTTATATAAATAACAACAGTAGTAGTAACAGTAATAGTAATCGTAATAGTAAAGTTATATAAATAGTAACAGTAATAGTAATCGTAATAGTAAACAGTTATATAAATAGTAACAGTAATCGTAATAGTAAACAGTTATATAAATAGTAACCGTAATAGTAATCGTAATAGTAAACAGTTATATAAATAGTAACAGTAGTAGTAACAGTAATAGTAACCGTAATAGTAAACAGTTATATAAATAACAGTAGTAGTAACAGTAATAGTAATTGTAATAGTAAACAGTTATATAAATAGTAACCGTAGTAGTAACAGTAATAGTAATCGTAATAGTAAACAGTTATATAAATAGTAACAGTAGTAGTAACAGTAATAGTAATCGTAATAGTAAACAGTTATATAAATAACAACAGTAGTAGTAACAGTAATAGTAATAGTAAACAGTTATATAAATAGTAACAGTAGTAGTAACAGTAATAGTAATCGTAATAGTAAACAGTTATATAAATAACAACAGTAGTAGTAACAGTAATAGTAATCGTAATAGTAAACAGTTATATAAATAGTAACAGTAGTAGTAACAGTAATAGTAATCGTAATAGTAAACAGTTATATAAATAGTAACAGTAGTAGTAACAGTAATAGTAATCATAATAGTAAACAGTTATATAAATAACAACAGTAGTAGTAACAGTAATAGTAATCGTAATAGTAAACAGTTATATAAATAGTAACAGTAGTAGTAACAGTAATAGTAATCGTAATAGTAAACAGTTATATAAATAGTAACAGTAGTAGTAACAGTAATAGTAATCGTAATAGTAAACAGTTATATAAATAACAACAGTAGTAGTAACAGTAATAGTAATCGTAATAGTAAACAGTTATATAAATAGTAACAGTAGTAGTAACAGTAATAGTAATCGTAATAGTAAGCAGTTATATAAATAACAACAGTAGTAGTAACAGTAATAGTAATCGTAATAGTAAACAGTTATATAAATAGTAACAGTAATAGTAATCGCAATAGTAAACAGTTATATAAATAACAACAGTAGTAGTAACAGTAATAGCAAATGGTAAACAGTTATATAAATAGTAACAGTAGTAGTAACAGTAATAGTAAACAGTTATATAAATAGTAACAGTAGTAGTAACAGTAATAGTAATCGTAATAGTAAGCAGTTATATAAATAACAACAGTAGTAGTAACAGAAATAGTAATTGTAATAGTAAACAGTTATATAAATAGTAACAGTAGTAGTAACAGTAATAGTAATCGTAATAGTAAGCAGTTATATAAATAACAACAGTAGTAGTAACAGTAATAGTAATCGTAATAGTAAACAGTTATATAAATAGTAACAGTAATAGTAATCGTAATAGTAAACAGTTATAAAAATAACAACAGTAGTAGTAACAGTAATAGTAAATGGTAAACAGTTATATAAATAGTAACACTAGTAGTAACAGTAATAGTAAACAGTTATATAAATAGTAACAGTAGTAGTAACAGTAATAGTAATCGTAATAGTAAGCAGTTATATAAATAACAACAGTAGTAGTAACATTAATAGTAATCGTAATAGTAAAGTTATATAAATAGTAACAGTAATAGTAATCGTAATAGTAAACAGTTATATAAATAGTAACAGTAATCGTAATAGTAAACAGTTATATAAATAGTAACAGTAATAGTAATCGCAATAGTAAACAGTTATATAAATAACAACAGTAGTAGTAACAGTAATAGCAAATGGTAAACAGTTATATAAATAGTAACAGTAGTAGTAACAGTAATAGTAAACAGTTATATAAATAGTAACAGTAGTAGTAACAGTAATAGTAATCGTAATAGTAAGCAGTTATATAAATAACAACAGTAGTAGTAACAGAAATAGTAATTGTAATAGTAAACAGTTATATAAATAGTAACAGTAGTAGTAACAGTAATAGTAATCGTAATAGTAAGCAGTTATATAAATAACAACAGTAGTAGTAACAGTAATAGTAATCGTAATAGTAAACAGTTATATAAATAGTAACAGTAATAGTAATCGTAATAGTAAACAGTTATATAAATAACAACAGTAGTAGTAACAGTAATAGTAAATGGTAAACAGTTATATAAATAGTAACACTAGTAGTAACAGTAATAGTAAACAGTTATATAAATAGTAACAGTAGTGGTAACAGTAATAGTAATCGTAATAGTAAGCAGTTATATAAATAACAACAGTAGTAGTAACATTAATAGTAATCGTAATAGTAAAGTTATATAAATAGTAACAGTAATAGTAATCGTAATAGTAAACAGTTATATAAATAGTAACAGTAATCGTAATAGTAAACAGTTATATAAATAGTAACAGTAATAGTAATCGTAATAGTAAACAGTTATATAAATAGTAACAGTAGTAGTAACAGTAATAGTAACCGTAATAGTAAACAGTTATATAAAAAACAGTAGTAGTAACAGTAATAGTAATCGTAATAGTAAACAGTTATATAAATAGTAACCGTAGTAGTAACAGTAATAGTAATCGTAATAGTAAACAGTTATATAAATAGTAACAGTAGTAGTAACAGTAATAGTAATCGTAATAGTAAACAGTTATATAAATAACAACAGTAGTAGTAACAGTAATAGTAGTCGTAATAGTAAACAGTTATATAAATAGTAACGTAGTAGTAACAGTAATAGTAATAGTAAACAGTTATATAAATAACAACAGTAGTAGTAACAGTAATAGTAATCGTAATAGTAAACAGTTATATAAATAGTAACAGTAGTAGTAACAGTAATAGTAATCGTAATAGTAAACAGTTATATAAATAGTAACAGTAGTAGTAACAGTAATAGTAATCGTAATAGTAAACAGTTATATAAATAACAACAGTAGTAGTAACAGTAATAGTAATCGTAATAGTAAACAGTTATATAAATAGTAACAGTAGTAGTAACAGTAATAGTAATCGTAATAGTAAACAGTTATATAAATAGTAACAGTAGTAGTAACAGTAATAGTAATAGTAAACAGTTATATAAATAACAACAGTAGTAGTAACAGTAATAGAAATCGTAATAGTAAACAGTTATATAAATAGTAACAGTAGTAGTAACAGTAATAGTAAGCAGTTATATAAATAACAACAGTAGTAGTAACAGTAATAGTAATCGTAATAGTAAACAGTTATATAAATAGTAACAGTAGTAGTAACAGTAATAGTAATCGTAATAGTAAACAGTTATATAAATAACAACAGTAGTAGTAACAGTAATAGTAAATGGTAAACAGTTATATAAATAGTAACAGTAGTAGTAACAGTAATAGTAAACAGTTATATAAATAGTAACAGTAGTAGTAATAGTAATAGTAGTCTCCGCTACACAGTAAAATGTTTGATTGGACAAAGAAGACGGAGAGAGTACCTGAAAGACTTCAAAGATTCTAATAAAACTTGTTGTGATTGTGGTTCTTACCTGGGGACATCTGCTTGTGGGACCACCTGCTGACGTACACTGAAAGTAAACATTGACAATGACATGTTGACCACCATAATGTTTGCAGGTACAATGTTGGTGCACTTCCTGTTTGCAGGTACAATGTTGGTGCACTTCCTGTTTGTAGGTACAGAGTTGTTGCACTTCCTGTTTGCAGGTACAGTGGTGGTACACTTCCTGTTTGCAGGTAGAGTGTTGGTGCACTTCCTGTTTGCAGGTACAGTGGTGGTACACTTCCTGTTTGCAGGTAGAGTGTTGTACACTTCCTGTTTGCTTCCTTCCGTACTTCCTTTAGTTGCTTCGTTCACTTCTTCTCTTCATTCCTTTCCCTTCTTCCTTCCATCTTTACTTCCTTCCTTTCCCTTCTTCCTTCCATCTTTACTTCCTTCCTTTCCCTTCTTCCTTCCATCTTTACTTCCTTCCTTTCCCTTCTTCCTTCCATCTTTACTTCCTTCCTTTCCCTTCTTCCTTCCATCTTTGCTTCCTTCCTTTCCCTTCTTCCTTCCATCTTTGCTTCCTTCCTTTCCCTTCTTCCTTCCATCTTTGCTTCCTTCCTTTCCATTCTGCCTTCCATCTTTGCGTCTTCCTTTCCCTTCTTCCTTCTATCTTTGCTTCCTTCCTTTCCCTTCTTCCTTCCATCTTTGCTTCCTTCCTTTCCCTTCTTCCATTGCACTCATTTTTCTTGCTTGCTTCCTATTTTCACTCCTTGCTGCTTCTCTTTCACTCTTCCTTCTTTCACTACTTTTATCCTTCCTTCCTCTCTTCTTCCCTCATTTCCTTCATTTTCCTTTTCCTAATTCCTTTCCTTCTTTCCCTTTTACATTTACTTCTCTTCTTTCATCCTTCCTTTCCCCTGTCCTTCCTTCATTTGTCTCATATTTTCTTGCTTGCTTCCTACTTTCCTTCCCTCTTTTTTCTTTCATTTTCTTCTTTGCAGTCTTCCTTCCCTTTTCCTAATTCCTTCTCTTGTCTCTTCCTCCCCTCTCCCTTCCTTGTTTCCTTCATTCCACTCTTCCTTCTCTTCTTCCCTTATACTTGCTTCATTCCTTTCCTCTTCCTGTTTGTTTGCTTCCTTCCTTACTTCCTTCAGTTGCCTCCCTCACTTCTTTGCGTTTCCTTTCTCTTCCTTCATTCCACTTGTTCTCTTTTCTACTGTCTCTCACTACTTGTATCCTTCCTTCCTCTCTTCTTCCCTCATTTCCTTCCTTCCTTCTTTATTTTACCCCTTTCTTTGCTTGCTGGCTTCTGCTTCAAAATGTCCCACAGGTTGGAACTAATCTTTAGGGTTTAATCCTAAAAATGTTCAAACATATATAATATTTCATTTTCTAGGTCATCTTTAAATCCATCTGTTGATATATTTAATCTTTTTTATGCTCTTTTTATTCAAGAAAATCCTCTTGTTTGTGATTAAAAAAAACAACTAAATTAGCAATATTTCCCACCCAGAATATATTTCATAGTGGAATATTTGTCAATAATTCATAACAACATTGATTTGATTTTATTATTATTTTCTGAGAAATTACCGTTTAAAAAAAAAAAAAAAAAAAAAAAAATCACACTAAAATTCTCAGGGCCCCACTTATAAAAGTGTTAAAAATAAGTTGTTTATTTCAACGCTTAAATCTCTACATCATCTTCAAATCTATCTGTCAATATAACCTTTTTTTCTATGTTTAATGCCTTTTTTGTCAAAGAAAAAAACTTTTTCTTTCAAGGCAAAAAGACAAAATATGCAAGATGGCTTACAATGGATGTCGGATGTGCGTCGTCAGTGGGGGTCTGCGGGGACAAGTGACATCTTAGATGGGTGCAAGGGGTGAAGCAAGACGTCATCTTACCTGCGGGAGAAGTCTCGCCTGCAAAGACAAGGTCAGTCATTAAGGGGTCAAAGGTGACGGCGGGCCTGCGCTAACGTGTGACCGCTCACCATGGCAGCTGACCTCCGACCTCGCACAGCAAGCACACACACACCAGTCGTCGCAGCGTCCGTCCGTCCATCTTCAGCGGACTGTGTGGGGAGTCGGCAGCTATACCGGACTTAGTCTCCGCCCCCTCTCACGTCATGGCAGAGGAGGCGGGGCTTGGCGGTTGGCAAAAGAGGCAATGTGGTGCAATTGGAAACTCCACAAAAGATAAAAGGTCACGGGAGGAGGTTTGGTCAACAAAACTGGACTTTGCGTCACTGACCGCTTGGAAGTCATTTATTACTTTTGACAAACTTCTCAAAAGTGACTTGAAATATTGCTGACTGAACAGTTTTTGAACTGAATTGAACAGAATAGGTGAGAAGTTTGGATCTTGGTGTCATTTTTACAACAAGGAAAAAGCACAAATGTTTATTTTCAGGACAGGAGACACGATTGCTGAAAGTCACATTGAACAAAAACATTTGACGAGAAATCACAGTTTATTGGTTCCAAACCTGATGGCGGTGAATACATGTCTGCAAAGTAGGAATTATAAATCAAATATTTTTGTAGCGAGAGCATAATGTAAAAATGTACAACCTTTTAAATAGGCTTACGAGAGCCCTTTTCACATTACATAAGTCTCCTTAAGTCACCTTTTAATACAACATAGTAATGCTGTCTGAGGCTGAGCCAATACTGAACAGCACGCTCTGATTGGTTTGGGCCATTTTGGGACAATTTTTGCCATTTTTATGCTTAAAAATGCTTATTTCAGTCAAAAAAAACAGTAGAATAGTAAAATTTTCAAAATGTAAATTAATAAAACCCTTATGTACGGACCACATATTAAAATTATTCTACCTAAATTATTAAACCAAAAAAATGCTTTTTATACAATATACCAAAGGGATTTTTATTGTTTTAGCAAAATACTTCAAATGTGTGTTACAGAAATTATTCAGACTTAAAAATGTTTATACTTTTAGTTCATTTTTGTAATTTTTATGCTTAAAAATGCTTAATTCAGTAAAAAAAAAAAAAAGCAGTATAGTAAAAAAATGTAATTAATAAAACCCTTATGTCCGGACCACATATAAATTATATTGAAAATGATTCTACTTAAATTATTTTTAACCAAAAAAATGCTATTTATACAAAATAGCAGTGGGATTTTTATTTTTTTAAAACAGTTTAAGTAAAATACTTCATATTTGTGTTACCGAAATTATTTTAACATAAATTCTCATTTTTAAGTGCGACATGCATAATCTGACAGCATATTCATGGGAGCATAAAAAAACATTTTACAACCTTTTAAATACGCTTTTTAACCTTACGGGAGCCCTTTTCACATGATATAGCACCCTTTTAATACAGCATAGTATTGCTGTCTGAGGCCGAGCCAATCAGTGGCCAGGATACTGAACAGCACGCTCTGATTGGTTTGTCTCTATGAGGCCAATACTACTGTAGTATTGATACTGTTAGTTCATTTTTGCCATTTTTGGGACGCTGATTTGACCATTGAATTTTGGTCATTTCCACACCAATATTCTACAAAACAAATACAACGTTGAAACAACATGCTTTTTGACGACGTTTAATCAATGTTGGGTTGTGACGTTGATTTGACAACTGAAATCTGGTCATTTCCTAACCAACAACATGGATCCAACGTTAGACAACATTGTTTTAATTTAAAATAAAACTGTTTTGCTACGTTGTTTCCAAGTCAGTTTTAAAGGACATGTACGTATAATCAACGTTGTATCAACGTCTTGTGCCTGCTGGGTTGTGCAAGCGGATGTGAAGCACGGGAAGTTCTGGAACGTGACGCGGTACAAGCTTCCCGGCACTTTTGTGCAATCAGTTTGTACTCAGTGAAAAAAAATCAATGGAAGCCAACTGGATGTTGTGTTGGCAGAGGTGTCGCGAGCAGACGCTACATGGAGACGTCACCTTAGTCACATACTGTAACCCCGCCCCCCAAGATCTTCTCATGCCAGCATTCAATAGTTAATGTACACAAACTCACAGTTCTCTTCAGTGTCCATGGTCTGAGTCAGAGTCGCTGTAGTACGGCACCAGAGAACTTCCCGAACTCGTCTCACAGTCCTGAGGCCTCGGCGCCGCCTCGCGCTCTTCCTCGCTCGACCCGCTCGCTTCCTGCCTCCGACCGGCCCGCGACCGCTCGCCCGGGTCCGACTTCCTGCGGATGAGCTGGTTGTGGGAGGGGCCCAGAGCTTTGGCCACCGCCGCGTCTTTACCCTGCAGGCTCAGCTTGTGGAGCAGACCCCGAGCGGCGCCCCCTGGCGTGGTCGGGGGGGAGCTGAACCACGAGCGCGAGGAGATCTCCCTGCGTTTGCTGCGCTGCTTGTCATCGTAGGCTGGGGGGAAGGGGAGGAGCTTTTAAAACAGACCACGCCTACTTCGCACGCAGCTTTTATTGCCCTAATTAGACCAAGTATATATATATTTTTTGCAAAAACTTCGATGACATAGAAGCCCCAGAAGACCACTTTACATCAGTGGTATCCAAACTGCAGCTCGGGGGCAATTTTCCACCCGCAGCTAATTTTTTAAAAGCACGCCACACATTGTAAAAATATTAATTCTCAAAGAATTATAAGAAGTACAATAAAAGACATGCGTACTGTAACGAGGAAAATTGAAATGATGCTAACAACACAGTTTTTCTCTTAAAAACTGACACTGTCATCAATGTTTTTATGAATTTTTGGTGTATCCAAGCTCCAATTACTTCACATCAAATATTCCACTTTAAAATATATTTTTTGGGGAAAATTTTGCATATTTTGTGTGTTTGCTATATAATTTTTTTTACAAAGAGCATAAAACAAAAATAGGATATATCTGATCCGAAGTTGATGTAAAGCATTAAAAGTATAAAAAATTATAATAATATATGACACATTTTTAACACTTTAATGACTGTGGCCCTTTTGGATCCCTAAGACCTTTAGTGTACTTGTTTTTCTTTTCTTTTCTTTTTTAAACTGTCATTGTTAAATAAATAATCAAAATCAATGTTTTTACAAATTATTGATATATTCGAGCTCCAATTACTTCACATCAAATATTGCACTTTGAAATATTCTGGGGAAAATGTTTGCATATTTTGTGTGTTGGCCATATCATTTTTTTATTATTTTTTTTTACAAAGAGCATGAAACTAAAATAAAAGGATGGATCTGATCTGAAGTTGATGTAAAGCATTGAAAGTTTAAAAAAAAATTACAAAAATAATATATGACAAATTCTTAACACTTTAATGAGTGTGGCCCTTTTGGATCCCCAAGACCTTCAGTGTACTTTTTTTTTTTTTTAAACTGTCATTGTTAAATAAATAACTCAAATCAATGTTTTTACGAATTATTGATATATTTGAGCTCCAATTATTTCACATCAAATATTGCACTTTGAAATGTTTTGCATATTTTGTATGTTTGCCCTATAAAAATTAAGGTTTTATTTTACAAAAAGCATAAAACAAATAAAACCCCAAAAAATGTATGATCGGCAGATGGATCTGAAGTTGATGTAAGGCATTTGAAAGTAAAAAAATAATTATTATAATATATTACAAATTCTTAACACTTTTATGAGTGGGGCCCTTTAGGATCCCCAAGACTTTTTTTTATTTTTAAAACCTGTCATTGTTAAAAAAAAATATATATATATATATATATATATATTAGGGCTGCAACAACTAATCGATTAAATCGATTAAAATCGATAATAAAAATAGTTGCCGATTAATTTAGTCATCGATTCGTTGGATCTATGCTATGCGCATGCGCAGAGGCTTTTTTATTTTTTAAATTTATTTATTTTTAATTTTTTTTAAATAAACCTTTATTTATAAACTGCAACATGTACAAACAGCTGAGAAACAATAATCAAAAGAAGTATGGTGCCAGTATGCTGTTTTTTTTCAATAAAACACTGGAAAGGATATAAATGTAGTTCGTCTATTTTATCCGATTATTAATCGATTAATCGAAGTAATAATCGACAGATTAATCGATTATCAAATTAATCGTTAGTTGCAGCCCTAATATATATATATATATATATATATATATATATATATATATATATATATATATATATATATATATATATATATATATATATATATATATATATATATATATATATATATATGAATCAAAAACAATGTTGTTATGATTTATTGGTATATTCAAGCTCCAATTACTTCACATCAAATATGCCACTTTTAAATATTTTTTGGGGAAAATGTTGCATATTTTGTGTGTTTGCCATATAAAAATTAAGGTTTTCTTTAACAAAGAGCATAAAACAAATAAAAACAAAAAAAAATTATAATCGGAGGATAGATCTGAAGTTGATGTAAAGCATTGAAAGTAAAACATAATAATAATTATTATAATATATGACAAATTCTTAACACTTTAATGAGTGGGGCCCTTCTGGATCCCCAAGACCATTAGTGTACTTTTTTTTTTTTTTAATTGTCATTGTTAAAAAAAATGAAAAAAAGAATCAAAATCAATGTTGTTATAATTTATTGGTATATTCAAGCTCCAATTACTTCACATCGAATATTCCAGTTTGAAATATTTTTTGGGAAAAATGTTGCATATTTTGTGTGTTTGCCATATAAAAATTAAGGTTTTCTTTTACAAAGAGCATAAAACACATAAAGCATTGAAAGTAAAATATAATGACAATAATTATAATATATGACAAATTCTAAACACTTTAATGAGTGGGGCCCTTTAAGATCCCCAAGACCTTTTGTGTACTTTTTATCATTTATTTTTTATACTTGTCATTGTTAAAAAAATTTAATAAAAAGAATCAAAATGAATGTTATTACAAATTATTGGGATATTCAAGCTCTAATTACTTCACATCAAATATTCCACTTTTAACAATTTTTTGTGGAAAATGTTGCATATTTTGTGTGTTTGTCGTATACAAATTAACGTTTTCTTTGACAAAAAGCATAAAACAAACAAAAAAATTATAAAAAATTATAATCGGCGGATAGATCTGAAGTTGATGTAAAGCATTGAAAGTTAAAAAATAAAAAAATGTAATAATATATGACAAATACTTAATATTTTAATGAGTGGGGCCCTTTTGGATCCCCAAGACCTTTAGTGTACTTTTTTTTTTTTAAACTGTCATTGTTGAAACATTTTTTTTTTTATCAAAATCAATGTTTGCCGTATAAAAATTAAGGTTTTCTTTTAAAAATAAAATTATTTTTTTATCAGCGGATAGATCTCAAGTTGATGTAAAGCACTGAAAGTGGAAAAAAATAAATAATAATATATGACAAATTCTTAACACTTTAATATGTGGGGCCCTTTAGGATCCCCAATACTTTTTGTATTTATACATTTTTTTTAAACCAGTGTCATTGTTAAAAAAAAAAGTTTTTAAATCAATCAAAATCAATGTTGTTATGATTTATTGATATAGTCAAGCTCCAATTACTTCACATCAAATATTCCACTTTGAAATATGTTTTGGGGAAAATGTAGCATATTTCATGTGTTTGCCATAAAAAAAGGTTTTCTTTTACAAAAAGCATAAAACAAAAACAAATTATAATCGTCGGCTAGATCTGAAGTTGATGTAAAGCATTGAAAGTTTAAAAAAAAAAGAAGTATAATATATGACAAATTCTTAACCCTTTAATGAGTGGGGCCCTTTTGGATCCACAAGACCTTTAGTGTATTTTATTTTATTTTTATTTTTTTAAACTGTCATTGTTAAAAAAAAAACATGTATCAAAAATAATGTTGTTACAAATTATTGGTATATTCAAGCTCCAATTACTTCACATCAAATATTCCACTTTGAAATATTTTTTGGGGGAAATTTTGTATATTTTGTGTGTTTGCCATATAAAAATTAAGATTTTGTCTTACTAATAGCATAAAACAAATACAAAAATACAATCGGCGGATAGATCTGTAAAGCAATTAAGTTAGATTTTTTTTTTAAATAATAATATATGACATTTTTTAACACTTTTATGAGTGGGGCCCTTTTGGATCCACAAGACATTTAGTGTATTTTTTTTTTTTTCAAACTGTCATTGTTAAAAAATAATAATGAATCAAAATATTATGAATAATTGACTTATGTAAGGCTCCAATTACTTCACATGAAATATTCCCCTCTGACATTTTGCGGGTGGGAAATGTTGCATCTTTTGTGTTTTGCCATAAAAAACTGGGTTTTCTTTGACAAAACAGGCAAACAGTTTTAAAAAATACCTGGCCTCATTTTGACGGACAGATCTAGATCTGAAGTTGATGCAGCGATTCAAGCCTTGAAAGCAAAGAAGGCGTGTGGATAGGAGAAGGGAGGAGACTCACAGTCGGGGGTCTGGTAGCTGAGCAGAGCCGCCAGCCGCTTGTCCTCGTCCCTCTCCGGGAGCAGCGGGATGGACAGGTTGGTCCTCGCCCTCACCGCGTCGTCCTTCGCCTCCTTTTCCGTCATCACCTTCTTCTCCGTCTAGACCGTCGAGGGAGGAGCCGCCATCGGTTTTAGCGTCGGCGCCTCAAGGCGGCGGCACAAACACAGTCAGGTGTCTTACTCTGAACTTCCTGCGGAGGGAGCTGTTGAGCTGGAAGTCGTCCTTCCAGCCCGCCTGGTAGTCCTGAAGCTCCACCAGCGAGGGGAGAGCCTTTGCCAGCTTCTCCTTGTCCTTGCCGCCGTGGTCCAGCTTGAACATGGCGTCCGTCTCCAGCTTCTCCTTTTCCTCCCGCTCTGTGAGCGAGAAGGTCACAGTGCGTCACGGAAGGGCGATGCGGCCTAAAATCTCTGCATTACCAATATATATCACAATATATCTGGCATATAAAGGATAATATAAAACATTTCAAAAGGGGTTACAAAGGCTCCTGATTGTGCAGTAAAATATCGCATCATTTTGCTGTTGCCGAGCAAAACAGAGGATGGTGGTGTCACAATAATAATAATTAAATATTTCCTGATTACCTTTTATCACATATAATATTTTTAGCAAAATGTCATTAGTGAGAGATAAGAAAACAAAAGCAAAAACTACCATTGAGGGGGGATAAAATAAAAAATAGCAATCGTTAGCATTATAATATTAGCATGCTAGCTTTTTTGCTAATATATATATATGTATGTATGTATGTATGTATGTATGTATGTATGTATGTATGTATGTATGTATGTATGTATGTATATATACATACATACATACATATATTTGTATGTATTTATTTTTATTTGTATATATATATATATATATATATATATATATATATATATATATATATATATATATATATATATATATATATATATATATATATATATATATATATATCAGTGTTTCCCACACATTCATTTATTTGTGGCGGCCCGCCACGAAAGAATTACGTCCACCACAAATAAAAAAATAAAATATAAAACATTTTTTTTTTTTTTTTGTCCAGTCCAGCTTCTCAGGCTAATCATATAGTTGATGTAGATGCCCATATAGGCTGTTCAGATTTACTTTACAAAAGAGAAGTGTAGGATACTTCTCTTGTTGCCTTATTTGTATTTGACCACAACTGTTTTCTGTTTATTTGTTACTGACTGTGGCAGGACACCTCTGCCTCTGTTTCACTTTATGTTGCTGGTAAATAATATGGTTGTAGTAGTAGGCTAAAGTTAAATTATTTAGTATGCACTAATTAAAGGGGCAGAGCTTTAAGAGACATTTTAGCTTCTTTATTTTATAAGATATATTTTTTGTAAGAACCACAATTAATAAATATATTTCAGTGAATAACTTATTGTTCAAATCTGTATATAAATATGTACATAAAGTGTTGTAATTATATTGTAAAATGGATGGATGGATGGACGTTTAAAACAAAACTGTTATTATTAATTAGTAAGTATACATTTTTTAAGCCTTTTTAGAGAAAATCATATCATTGTAGTAAATGATGCAAATTACTCGATGTCATGGTGACCACGCCCATAGCCACGCCCCCACCGCCACAGGTATCTTGGCAGTTTATGGGAAACACTGTATATATATATATATATATATATATATATATATATATATATATATATATGTTTCTCTGCTCTTCAGGGGAGAAAAAACTCCCCTGAAGAGCAAGGAAACCTGCAAAACAGGCTTGTAGAGATGAAATAGCCGGTGTTTTTTCATGACCTAACGAATGTATACATGAATATATATATATATATATATACATGTATGTATATATATATATATATGTATATATATATATATAAATGTTTCTCTGCTCTTCAGGGGAGAAAAACTCCCCTGAAGAGCAAGGAAACCTGCAAAACAGGCTTGTAGAGATGAAATAGTCTGTGTTTTTTCCTGACCTAACGAATATATGCATGAATGTATGTATATATATATACATATATATATATATATAAAATTGTATAACAGCTGTATCACACAACCCTACAGTGCATGTATGAATTATCGCCTCTCAATGATCCACAGATCCCCAATGCCGGCAGCACTCATGCAGTTCCAGACTGTCACACTCTTGTACTGCCATAACATAAAGTGCGTTGCCTCATTTTCAGTGGGTATTCATTCTGTATTGCTCTAAAAACCTGCACACTGAGTACTCTAAAGTACATCAGGCTTGCTATACTGATATGTTTGCGTACCCGTGGTGAGGATCTGCTCATTTTCCGCCATGTCCCAGCGCTCCTCCTTCCTGTTGGCGCCACTCACGATGACGTAGTCGCACGCCGCCGGGTCCGTCTGCATCTCGATGTAGTTGATGCACAGGTGGCACTTCATCCGGAACCTGTCGACGGAGGTCTTGCGTGTGAAGCTGCTCAAGGATCGCGATCCGACGACACGACGTTTGTGCTCACCTGTAGATGGGCGTGCTGAAGTAGTTGCCCACTTTCTTCTTCTCCGCATTGTAGCGGACACCTGAGCGGGAAGGACGTCAACAGTGAGGACCGGGGTGAGAGTTTGGACAAGGTGGAGGCGTACACGTACCCATGCCGATGTGGTTTTTGCAGCCGTCGCACCAGATGTTGTACGGCATCTCGAACCTGTGGCGCACAAAAACAAGTTTTAGTTGTGATGAGACCGGACTTTTCTGGGAAAAAAATGCCAAAGCAGACTTATTTCACAGCGGAGAAAAGCTACTCTCGTTCAGCAACGCCTCTTCCATACCCGCACGCCCCCGTCTGCTCCTTTCCAAGTTGATTTGACTTCTTCAAATGGTGATTGTTGTAACAACATCGTTCTTGAAGTTAAGGATTTTTGTGATTTCTGATTGTTTATGAGGGCACCAACGGGACCTCTGTGTGTTTGCGCATGTCAAAAGAGCAGCGCATACAGCACAGTTCAGCTTGTCGTTGTTGTTGTTTTGGGTTGTTAATAAAGAGAGAGTTGATCCATCACCTACTTGTTGTGTTTGTTTGGTATACAGTACTGTAAAGCAGTTTATATTATGTTCAAAGTGTACAAACCTCCACCTAAATATGGACTTTTGACGAGGCTGGAACTCATTAACAGGGATCCCAGTGGGGTAAAAAATGAGAAGAATTAAAAAATATCAAAAAAGACTCATTCTCAAAGACTGGAAAAGCCCATCTGCACCCAACTTCAGGAACTGGCTAAATGAACTTGTGAATGTAATGACTCTTGAAAGAATACGATTTATAAACTCTGCAAGTATGAATAAATGGGAACAAACCTGGAAACCTTTACTGACATATATTGAATCATAATTTAGACATTTAAGAATAAAACAAACAAAAAAAACTGCCATCTTTTTTGTAGTTGTATTCCTTTTTTATTATCTTTATTATTTTCTGTATTGATCCTACACTATTATTGTTTTTTTTTGTTACTTCTGATACGGCCTTCCCACGGTTTACTTGCTTATTTATTTATTTATTTTTTGTGACTTTTTATTTTGTATTGTTTTACATCTGATCAACTTCTGTGACTTTCCTTTTCTTTTTTAAGTGTGAACGGTGGAGAGGCCCTCGAGAGGTGATCTTGGGATCACTTCCTGAGGATCCTTGATGCCGAGGAATGTTCATCCATCTTGCTATGGTCTGGATAGCCTGCTGATCCTGAGCCAGAGCGGGATGGATGGATAAATATATACAATATCTGGGTATATTTTCTAATAATGTTTATACTGTAAACCTTGAATTGTTAAAGTTTAAGTGCACCTCTCTCCTCAAGTGTGCATGTGAGTGGGTATGAGTGGATGTGTGATTGTATGAAGGTTTTGCGTGACCAAAGTATGACTGTTAAATGTGATTTTAACTGTAAAATTCAATAAAAATATTTGCAAAAATAAAAAATAAAAAAATAAAAAATATCAGCTGGGGATCTAAGTGGCCCCTTTTGGGTGATTAGGGGGCAGATTTGACCATGTTTTAGATGCTTTGGAAAGCATAGAAATTCTGTAAAAATGCAAGAGAACTACAATGGTTTCTGTCTATTAGATGCTATAAATCAGGGCTATTCAACTACATCGGGGGTCAGCAACCCGCGGCTCTCGAGCCACATGCAGCTCTTTAGTGCTGCTCTAGTGGCTCCCTGGAGCATTTTTAAAAAAGGATTGAAAATGTAAAAAGATGGGGAATTTTTTTTAATTTTTTTTTCCACAAACATGACACAAACTGTTAGAACTACCACTGTTGAATATGTTTGTGTGTATGCTTCACTGATGACACTATTTGGTCAACATCCTTTTGTCCTGCTCATTTGGGTGGTTCTTGAACTCACCATAGTGTGGACTGTGACGCAACAGTTTGTTTACATGTAAAATCTTCCACTCCCTCTTTTTCTCATTTTGTCCACCAAACGTTTTATACTGTGTGTGAATGCACAAAGGTGATCTTTGTTGATGTTATTGATTTGTTGGAGTGCTAATTAGGCATATTTGGTCAGTGTATGACTGCAAGCTAATCGATGCCAACATGCTATTTAGGCTAGCTGCATGTACATATTGCATCATTATGCCTCGTTTGTAGCTATAATTGAGATCATTTAATTTCCTTGAAGTCCTCTTAATTTGATTTATATTTGCATGTCTCAAAACACATTATCTGTATGTAATATTGGCTGCATTTCTCATAGTTGTTAGTGTGCCATGTTGTTCCAGACAACATCTATACCTTTGGCCATTAAAAGCCATTTCCAGGAGTTATCTCTCCTTCTGAGTAGCCTCTGATTTACTAATGTTTTCTAATGTTGTAAAAATGTGTAGAATAAATATTACATTTCAACATTTCTGTCAACAAATTTGCTTCAGCCTGCGACACATAGTCATTTTGATAGTAGGCTACTATAGCTAATATAGACACTTACATCATGTGTTGCCTTCATTATAAGACTTATATATGACTTTTCATTTTTTGCGGCTCCGGACAGATTAGTTTTATGTATTTTTGATCCAGTATGGCTCTTTCAACGTTTTGGGTTGCCGACCCCTGAACGACATCATGAAGAGGCCCCGCAGTTTCAAGAGCCCAATGGCTCAGGGGCCGGACATCAAAATGTGAAGGTTTCATCAGAAAGTTATATTCCTTTGAGACTGTGTTTACTTAATTACAAACTAAACACATCAGATTTCACATTGCAATGTCAATAAATTCATTATACTGCCCTCGCTACTTATTTCCAGCGTGCGCAGCTCGACAGATAGTTAACAGCATAAAGAAGTTTTGTCGAGGATTGATGTTCCTTCTTTTGAATTATTTTCCTACCTCAGTTTTATTTTTTTTACACTTCTTCCGTTTGAAAATCACTGTTGAATTCGCTAAACCAGTGGTCCCCAACCACCGGTCCGGGGACCGCCGTGACGCATTTGCTACCGGGCCGGAGAGAAACATTAATTTATAAAAAGGAGTGCATTTTCTCCGACTTAACTTTGGCCTGTCCCACTAGACCAGGGGTGTCAAACTTATTTTCATTGAGGGCCACACCGCAGTCATGGCTGCCATTAGAGGGCCGCTTGTAACAGTAAATAATTAACGAATTTGCCTATAAATTCAAATAGTTTAAATTTTTTTTACGTAAAGAGTAAAAAAAATCTGCCGATTTTACCACTGTTTTTTACAGAAAAAAACTGGCAGCTTAGTTGCCAGTAAAATATTGTACTGTAAAATATATGGTGTTTTTTTTTTTTTTTTTAATTATTATTATTTTTACAACATATTACTGTAAATAGAAATACAGTACCGCTGTTTAATTTTATTTTGGCAACTCAGATGCCAGTTTTTTACCATAATAAATTGTGGTACCATAAAATCATCAACTGTGGATTTTACAGTAAAAATAAATAGAATTTTTAAAAAAATGACAGCTCAGTCGACTTAATTTTACTGTAAAAAAAACAAACATTGGTCGTTTTTTTTCCAACTTACAGTAATATGCTGTAAAAAAAAAAAACTCCCTAAATTTTATAGTAAAATCTATTGGTCATTTTTATAGTGTACTATTTGATGGATAACTTGCTTCGAAATCATAAGTTAAGCAGATATTTAGGTATTTATTTGGATTTTGACCAACAAAGTTACTGTATTTTTCGGAGTATAAGTCGCACCGGCCAAAAATGCGTAATAAAGAAGGAAAAATACATGTATAAGTCACACTGGAGTATAAGTCGCATTTTTTGGGGAAATCTATTTGATAAAACCCAACACCAATAATAGACATTTGAAAGGCAATTTAAAATAAATAAAGAATAGTGAACAACAGGCTGAATAAGTGTACGTTATATGAGGCATAAATAACCAACTGAGAACGTGCCTGGTATGTTAACGTAACATATTATGGTAAGAGTCATTCAAATAACTATAACATATAGAACATGCTATACGTTTACCAAACAATCTGTCACTCCTAATCGCTAAATCCGATAAAATCATATACGTCTAGTCTCTTACGTGAATGAGCTAAATCATATTATTTGATATTTGACGCTAATGTGTTAATAATTACACACATAAGTCGCTCCTGAGTATAAGTCGCACCCCCGGCCAAACTATGAAAAAAACTGCCACTTATAGTCCGAAAAATACGGTAGATAATATAATATTTCTTGCAATATTGGACACTATTTTTTTTCCCTGTCAAACTAGAAAAAAAAAAAAAAAACTTTAGTAAGAAAATAAGAAAGTAGAGAAAGAAAATCTAAGGTATGTTATTGAAACATATTATTTTCAGGCTTATATAAAATGACGTGGAGGGCCAGATCTTGAGTTTGACACCTGTGCAATAGACACACTAATGAGCTTGTTTATAGATGTACAATAAAACTCCTCACGGGAAGTTGCCATTTCTTATAACTTTGTGACAAGATACAATGCACATGAACGAACATATCAGACAGAAAAGTGACAGATTGTAGCCATAAGCTGATTTCCATCTGCATCTCATCGCAAAGAAACAATATGTCAGTGTTATAGTGAGTTGTGTTTTCATGCACTTATTCTTGCTGTATTTATCTGGCACAAGCGGAAAGCCGGTCCCTGAAAATAATGCCTACATTAAACCGGTCCGTGGTGCAAAAAAGGTCGGGGACCGCTGCGCTAAACAGCAGACGTCTGGGATGCCTGCGATGATCGTATTTACATTCTTTCTTGGAGAAATGTGCCTCGCTGTGCGAACTTTTCAATTTGCGAACACTGTTCACGTACCAGTTAAGTTGGTAAAAATCGAGGTCCCACTAACCTGATGATGAGGATGCCCTGTGACAGCTTCCTGGCTCGCTCGCGGAGAGCGTGGGTTTTGTGGTAGCCATTGAGGGACCCATGCTGCGGGCGAAGAAACGTACGGCGGTGACAGGAACCAACTGACAATCACCAAGAACACACCCTATGATCACCGTACGCACCTTGGCCGGATTGAAGTCTGGAGGGTAGTATTTGTTTGTTCCTTTCCGTTCTCCCTACAAGACGACAGTTATATTCACTTACACACACAGCAGTGTTTGTGGTGTGAGCGTGAGAACACAAGACTTACCATCTTGGCGACGAGATTTCAACACGACTTCTGGAAGAAAAAGCCACGGAATTAGTATCGGCAGACAGGAAAGTGCACTGAAATGTTATTTTTAAAACAGGCTTTGAATCAGAATCAGAATCAGAATCAGAAATACTGTATTAATCCCCGAGGGGAAATTACAATTTTCAGCACAATCCCATTCAAGATCAGACAAACATTACAGGGAGACAGAACAGGATCGCTGACGGGTCTGCCAACTTCCGGCGCTCCTTACAAAAAAAAGGTGAGATACAGGTAAACAATGGGGGTGGGTGGGGAAATCGGTCTAAGCCTGGGGCCCTGGAGAGGGGGTCCCGACTGAGGCCAAGGGAAAAAACTACTCATAGCCATAGCACACATCCCTCTTACGTGTGAAACATCAAACATCAAAGGACATTAAAGACATTAAAAGAGCAGAGCTGATGCAAGCAGCCACTTCTACATACAGCTATGAATAAAAAGTAAAAGAAACATATACACTGTGGTGGCCTCTGAGGTGTTCCACGCCATCGTCTGCTGGGGTGGGGGAGCATGGCCAGAGACAGGAGCAGACCCAACAAAGCAACCAAGAGAGCCGACTCCACTCTCGGCCGCCCACTAACTCGGCCAGTGTCCAGTCCGCGTGGATGAGCGAGGATACGTCTAAGGCAGGGGTCACCAACGCTGTGCCCGCGGGCACCAGGTAGCCCGTAAGGACCAAATGAGTAGCCCGCTGGCCTGTTCTAAAAATAGCTCAAATAGCAGCACTTACCAGTGAGCTGCCTCTATTTTTTAAATTTTATTTATTTACTAGCAAGCTGGTCTCACTTTGCTCGGCAATTTTTAATTCTAAGAGAGACAAAACTCAAATAGAATTTGAAAATCCAAGAAAATATTTTAAAAAGACTTGGTCTTCACTTGTTTAAATAAATTCATTAATTTTTTTACTTTGCTTCTTACAACTTTCAGAAAGACAATTTTAGAGGAAAAAATACAACCTTAAAAAAGATTTTAGGATTTTTAAACACATACACCTTTTTACTTTTTAAATTCCTTCCTCTTCTTTCCCGACAATTTAAATCAATGTTCAAGTAAATTTATTTTTTTCATTGTAAAGAATAATAAATACATTTTAATTTAATTCTTCATTTTAGCTTCTGTTTTTTCGATGAAGAATATTTGTGAAATATTTCTTCAAACTTATTATGATTAAAATTCAAAAAAATTCTGGCAAATCTAGAAAATCTGTAGAATCAAATTTAAATCTTATTTCAAAGTCTTTTGAATTTCTTTAAAAAAATTTGTTCTGGAAAATCTAGAAGAAATAATGATTTGTCTTTGTTAGAAATATAGCTTGGTCCATCCATCCATCCATCCATCCATCCATTTTCTACCGCTTATTCCCTTTGGGATCGCGGGGGCGCTGGAGCCTATCTCAGCCACAATCGGGCGGAAGGCGGGGTACACCCTGGACAAGTTGCCACCTCATCGCTTGGTCCAATTTGTTATATATTCTAACAAAGTGTGGATTGGATTTTAACCTATTTAAAACATGTCATCAAAATTCTAAAATTAATCTTAATCAGGAAAAATTACTAATGATCTTCCATAAATTCTTTTTTTTATTTTTTTCAAAAAGATTCAAATTAGCTAGTTTTTCTCTTCTTTTTTTCGGTTAAATTTTGAATTTTAAAGAGTCGAAATTGAAGATAAACTATGTTTCAAAATTTAATAGTAATTTTTTTTGTGTTTTATCCTCTTTTAAACTGTTCAATTAAGTGTAAATATCATTAATTATTAATAATAACATAGAGTTAAAGGTAAATTGAGCAAATTGGTTATTTCTGGCAATTTATTTAAGTGTGTATCAAACTGGTAGCCCTTCGCATTAATCACTACCCAAGAAGTAGCTCTTGGTTTCAAAAAGGTTGGTGACCCCTGGTCTAAGGAGACTGAGACTATTTTATACTTTGGCAATTATTTTGCCAAATTTAGAGAAAAAAAATGTGTCTGGGAGCTGGTATATCAGATTTTTAGGAACACTAATACAAAACCTCACAATAATGTCTGATTGAAAGCTAAACACGTCATGACAGACCGTCTGAAAAAAAACGGACTGGAATTTTACATTTGACATGTAATGTAAATAAAGAACGTGGGATTTACAATATTAACTATGGACGATAAAACACTGAATATTGACGTCACACCCCCTCTCCGTCGACATATTTTACAAAGCGAAACGCAACAAACACAGCGGAATATGAACGCAAAGGGTAAAAAAAAAAACAACCCACCTACAAGCTCAGTGTTGGCGCTAGGAATTTTCAAAATAGTCATAAAAAATGGGGTCCCGCAGTAAATTTTTGGGGTCCCACTTTTCTGTAACCTGTTTGAAAACAAATGATAAAATGTATGGATTATCCTGTTATATCTCACATTCAACAGTATATTGTGTTTTGTAAAAGGTTGTCATAAACGTTACTTAATTCATAAAAAAAAAATATAAAAGAAAACATATTTTTATGCATATGTACATTTTTATTCAGTTATAAACATTCATTCACTTTTTTCTTATAAACAAAACAAAACCCCGGCGTAAAGCGATATTCGATTTAAAAAAAACAAAAAAAACAAGCAAACCGGGCGGTAAAAAACAAAAAAAACAATGCAATGATTCCATGATGGCAACAAACAAAAAGTCAACGTGTCAGAATAATTGTATCTAAGTTATCACAAAACTTCGTGTTTCAACGAGTTCCCGGCGAGCAGACAAAAGCTGTCTTTGATCTTACCAATCAAAAGGCTTGTAAAACTCCACTGCGTAGGATGGGAAGCGACATGAAGGTGTCGGTTTCTTTGATGTATTGTAATCCACAGGAAGATTTTGTCTTGACCCGAGATCTACAAAGCGGAGAGGAAGCAGGACCTGACCCCCTCCAGGCACCTTTTCTTTGAACTGTAACCAAAGGCGACGGCTGTTTACGACCCCCCTTCCTTTAGAAACAGCTGTTGCCATGTAATCAGGGAAACTCCAAATAAAAGAGGAGGCGTTCAATCTTTCGTCAGAGCGTGGTGGGAGACTTTACAAAGAGTACAGCCCAGACGTTTCTCCTCAATTCTGTCTCTGTTTAATTCCTTGCTTCTTTGTCTGTTTAATAGATGTCATCAGTGTTTGAACCTGACACAACGTCCAACCAAATTTTTCCAAATGGAAAAAAAAGCACTTTAAGATGTTCAATATAAGTTACATTTTTGTTTACACAGTACATTATGTTTTCGTTTGTAAGTCATTTACCTTCCAATTACAGTACAAAGATAAACCATTCTACAGTAACGAGAAATAAAGTTGATATCCTTTCAAATGGTTAGTTATTATCATTATATGTAAGGATTACATAACTTTATAAACACTGTATAGTTTTTTTATGGGTTATATCTTCAGTTTAAAAGCATGATGGAGACAAAAAGGTCTGAGTCTATCTGCATGAGATCAAATATTTTTGAAAGTAAATGATTGCATATTGTTCTAACGTGTGGCACCTTGAGACAAGAATATGTTGATTGACAGTCTAACTTTACTCATTATTTTTGCATTTTTTTGTATATAATATTTTTTTTAAATTGCAATTCTAACCACAATTTTGGAAAGAAAAATCCCAATTAAGTTATTTCTCAAAATCAGTCTGTTATTGATCTATTGTAGATAATTAGATGTAATGGATGGTGTGAAAGGGAGACCACACTGCACTATTATGACCACTATTAGAGTCCTGCCTAATTATTTAGTTTAAGGCTGTCCAAATAATGAGGTGACTAGAATTGAAGATTAACAATTTATTCTACAAAACAAGGGAAGTGCAACAATTGTGATACCAGCGCTGAAGAGCGTGAACCTCGCTATCTGAAAGTCGACGCCGTCTCTAAAACGGTCGCCCGTCTCTCATGCTTTTGTTCTCCTTGGTAGCCACGCTTTGGCGGAGATCAAACCTGAAAGTTGACTTGAGCACACACCTCCTTCGTCACTCTCTCGCCAGTCTGGACTCTCGTGCAGGGCTGCACGATTTTGACAAATAACTTAATTGCGATTTTTCTCTCCAAAATTGTGATTAGAATTGCGATTTTTAAAATATTTTATACATAAAAATGCATAAAACTGCAAAAATAATGACTAAAGGAATACATGTTACTTTTAGACTGTCAATCTACATATTCCTGTCTCAAGGTGCCACACATTAGAACAACATGCAATAGAATACAATAGAAAGTACTTTATTGATCCCTAGGGGAAATTAAACACCACAGTTCACTCACAATAGACAATAATAATAATAAATAATATAATATATGTAATATATATAAATATATTATACATATATTCTACATAATTTACTTTCAAAAATATTTGACCTCATATAGATGTTCTAATGTGTGGCACCTTGAGACAAGAATATGTAGATTGCAGTCTAAAAGTAACATGTATTCCTTTACTCATTATTTTTGCAGTTTTATGCATTTTTATGTGTAAAATATTTTTTTAAAGGCCTACTGAAATGAATTTTTTTTATTTAAACGGGAATAGCAGATCCATTCTATGTGTCGTACTTGATCATTTCGCGATATTGCCATATTTTTGCGGAAAGGATTTAGTAGAGAAAATCGACGATAAAGTTCGCAACTTTTGCTCGCTGATAAAAAAAAGCCTTGCCTGTACCGGAAGTAGCGTGACGTCACAGGAGCTAGTATTCCTCACAATTCCCTGTTGTTTACAATGGAGCGAGAGATTCGGAGCGACAAAGCGACAATTACCCCATTAATTTGAGCGAGGATGAAAGATTCGTAGATGAGGAACGTTACAGTGAAGGACTCGAGAGGCAGTGATGGACGTATCTTTTTTCGCTCTGACCGTAACTTAGGTACAAGCTGGCTCATTGGATTCCACACTCTCTCCTTTTTGTATTGTGGATCACGGATTTGTATTTTAAACCACCTCGGATACTATATCCTCTTGAAAATGAGAGTCGAGCACGCGAAATGGACATTTAAAGTGACTTTTATTTCCACGACAATACATCGGTGACACACTTAGCTACTGAGCTAACGTGCTAGCATCGTTCTCAAATGAAGATAGAAACAAAATAAATAAACCCCCAGACTGGAAGGATAGACAGAAGATCAACAATACTATTAAACCATGTACATGTAACTACACGGTTAAAAATTCTCAGCCTGGTAAGGCTTAACAATGCTGTTGCTAACGACGCTAAGGCTAATTTAGCAACTTAGCAACCGGACCTCACAGAACTATGATAAAAACATTAGCGCTCCACCTACGCCAGCCAGCCCTCATCTTCCCATCAACACCCGTGCTCACCTGCGTTCCAGCGATCGACGGCGCGACGAAGGACTTCATCCGTGGGTTTGGCGGCAAGCATCGGCTAGGCGTAGTAAGTAGTCCTTGTTGTGTTGCTGTAAGTATTGTACTTAGCCGCTAATACACCGATCGATCCCATCTACAACGTTCTTCTTTGCAGCCTCCATTGTTCATTAAACTAATTGCAAAATATTCACCAACACAGATGTCCAGAATACTGTGGAATTTTGTCGAAGAAAACAAGAGGTTTTTGTATCGGGTCGATGGGGTACAACCACTTCCGTGGATTTTGTGACGTCACGCGCATAAATCATATCCAAAGGAGTTTTTCAACCGGAAGTGTGGCAGGAATTTTAAAATTGCACTTTATAAGTTAACCCGGCCGTATTGGCATGTGTTGCAATGTTAAGATTTCATCATTGATATATAAACTATCAGACTGCGTGGTCGCTAGTAGTGGCTTTCAGTAGGCTTTTAAATCGCAATTCTAATCACAATTTTGGAGAGAAAAATCGCAATAACGTTATTTCTCAAAATCGTGCAGCCCTGGCGAGAGAGTGACAAAGGAGGCGTGTGCTAAAGTCAACTTTCAGGTTTGATCTCCGCCAAAGCGTGGCTACCAAGGAGAACAAAAGCATGAGAGACGGGCGACCGTTTTGGAGACTGCGTCAACCTTCGGATGGCGAGGTTCACGCTCTTCAGAGCTGGTATCACAATTGTTTGCTCTTCCCCCTGTTTTGTAGAATAAATGGTTAATCTTCAATTCTAGTCACCTCATTATTTGGACAGCCTTAAACTAAATAACTAGGCAGGACTCTAATAGTGGTCCTAATAGTGCAGTGTGGTCTCCCTTTCACACCATCCATTACATCTAATTATCTACAAAAGATCAATAACAGACTGAATTATACTTTATTTTAGGATTGTGATCATAAGCTTTAATGCATTATATTTTGTTGAAGTCTTCAGTTCATTTCTTGAGAGAGGTAATCCGAAACCAAATACTGATGATTAAAAGGAGTAAACAACTAGTAGACTGCGACTAGTGCATATGTTGTGATTGTTAAAAGATAATATAGGACACAATGTAAGTGTAAACATTGCGAGTATGGCTGGTGACGTCAACAGTTAGCAACGTGAGCTAACATGCTAACTGAGCCCTCGGCCTCCTTTTAACGAATTATAACCCAAATACGGCTTTACGTTCGAACCACGCACACTCTTGTGTGCTTCCACAAAAACCAGCCGCTGCATTTTATCACGAATATGAAAGTAAAACACTTACAAATGTTGTTGTGAGCACACAGGAAACCAGCGACCGTCCAGCGTCCGCCAGAGATGTTAAGTCAATCGAGATTGTCTCGCTGCTAATTTAGCTTATATGCGAGCTTTGGCGTTATTGACCAACGTCCCACAAACGTTTCGGACATTCCCAAAAAATATTTTTTCAAGATATTCCAAGATAAAAATGCTCAAATTTTGACACACGATTTGAGGACGTTTTGAGGGAAGATGTAGCTGCCGTAAGTTGATGTGAACTGTCGAAACTCTAAGCGTCACTAAAAGAGCTTAATTCTTCAGTCCATAGTCAATGACGACATTTGACTGATTATTAATAAATTAATAACAAATGCGACTCTAATGGAGCAAGTGGTTGAAAATGGATGGCTAGTCTTCATCTCTTTTTTTAATTTATTTATTTATTTTCTTTTTCTTATGCCTTCTGATCTCTCTCTCTCTCTCTCTCTCTCTCTCTCTCTCTCTCTCTCTCTCTCTCTATGTCCACTACTTGATGTCCATATCCTCCCCCCGATATCAACCGATACCGATATCAACCGATATATGCAGTCGTGGAATTAACACATTATTATGCCTAATTTGGACAACCAGGTATGGTGAAGATAAGGTACATTAAAAAAAAAATTAATAAAATAAAATAAGATAAATAAATTAAAAACATTTTCTTGAATAAAAAAGAAAGTAAAACAATATAAAAACAGTTACATTGAAACTAGTAATTCATGAAAACTAGTAAAATTAACTGTTAAAGGTTAGTACTATTAGTGGACCAGCAGCACGCACAATCATGTGTGCTTACGGACTGTATCCCTTGCAGACTGTATTGATATATATTGATATATAATGTAGCAACCAGAATATTAATAACAGAAAGAAACAACCCTTTTGTGTGAATGAGTGTCAATGAGTGTAAAAAAACAACAACAAAAAAAACAAAAAAAAACAAAAAACGATACAGATAATAAAAAAAACGATACCGATAATTTCCGATATTACATTTTAACGCATCTCTAGTTAAGACCTTTGTTAGTTCAGAATCTGGGTTTGACGTGGTTAGTGGAGCTCCCCCTGGTGTTGTGGTTATGGCGGTCATTTACGTTAAGGAAGTAGTTTGACATGTACTTCGGTAACAGGGAGGTGTAGCGGATTTTATAGACTAGGCTCACTGCGAGTTGTTTAACTCTGTCCTCCACCCTGAGCCAGCCCACTTTAGAGAAGTGGGTAGGAGTGAGGTGGGATCTGGGGTGGAGGTCTAGAAGTAACCTGACTAGCTTGTTCTGGGATGTTTGGAGTCTATGGATTTGAGGGTTTTGGAGGTGCTAGGGTACCAGGAGGTGCATGCGTAATCGAAAAAGGGTTGAATGAGAGTTCCCGCCAGAATCCTCATGGTGCTTTTGTTGACCAGAGAGGAGATTCTGTAGAGAAATCTCGTTCTTTGGTTGACCTTTCTGATTACCTTGGTTGCCATTTTATCACAGGAAAGATTAGCCTCTAGAATGGAACCTAGGCAGGTGACCTCATCTTTCCTGGTGATTACAATGTCACCCACTTTTATAGTGAAGTCATTGACTTTCTTAAGGTTGATGTGGGACCCAAACAGGATGGATTCCGTTTTACCCAAGTGGATGGATAGCTTGTTGTCAGCGAGCCAGGTGCAAGTTCTACACAGCTCAGCACTGAGGATTTTCTCCACCTGTGACTTGTCCCTGTCTGATACCAGCAGGGCCGAGTCATCTGCAAACAAGAACAATTCACAGTCGCATGCCGATGACAAGTCGTTTATGTATATTAGGAACAGTAAAGTTAAAGGCCTACTGAAATGAATTTTTTAAATTTAAACGGGGATAGCAGATCTATTCTATGTGTCATACTTGATCATTTCGCGATATTGCCATATTTTTGCTGAAAGGATTTAGTAGAGAACAACGACGATAAAGTTCGCAACTTTTGGTCTCTGATAAAAAAAAAAGCCTTGCCCCTACCGGATGTAGCGTGACGTAGTCAGTTGTTCACCTCCTCATATTTTCCTATTGTTTTCAACGCAGCTAGAGCGATTCGGACAGAGAAAGCGACGATTACCCCATTAATTTGAGCGAGGATGAAAGATTTGTGGATGAGGAACGTTAGAGTAACGGACTAGAATGCAGTGAAAGACATATCTTTTTCCGCTCTGACCGTAACTTAGGTACAAGCTGGCTCATTGGATTCCACACTCTCTCCTTTTTCTATTGTGGATCACAGATTTGTATTTTAAACCACCTTGGATACGATATCCTCTTGAAAATGAGAGTCGACAACGCGAAATGGACATTCACAGTGACTTTTATCTCCACGACAATACATCGGCGAAGCTCTTTAGCTACGGAGCTAACGTGATAGCATCTGGCTCAAATGCAGATAGAAACAAAATAAATAAATCCCTGACTGGAAGGATAGACAGAAGATCAACAATACTATTAAACCGTGGACATGTAACTACACGGTTAATAATTCTCAGCCTGGCAAAGCTTAACAATGCTGTTGCTAACGAAGCTGAAGCTAACTTAGCAACTTAGCAACCGGACCTCACAGAGCTATGATAAAAACATTAGCGCTCCACCTACGCCAGCCAGCCCTCATCTGCTCATCAACACCCGTGCTCACCTGCGTTCCAGCGATTGACGGCGCGACGAAGGACTTCACCCGATCACAGATGCGGTTGGCGGCTAGCATCGGCTAGCGCGTCTGCTATCCAAGTAAGTCCTCCTTGTTGTGTTGCTACAGCCAGCCGCTAATACACCGATCCCACCTACAACTTTCTTCTTTGCAGTTTCCATTGTTCATTAAACAAATTGCAAAAGATTCACCAACACAGATGTCCAGAATACTGTGGAATTATGAAATGAAAACAAAGCTTTTTGTATTGGCTTCTATGGGCTACCGATACTCCTGTTTTACTGGCTACGTCACGCGCATACGTCATCATCCAAAGGAGTTTTCAACCAGAAGTTTAGCGGGAAATTTAAAATTGCACTTTATAAGTTAACCCGGCCGTATTGGCATGTGTTGCAATTAGAGATGTCCGATAATATCGGCCTGCCGATATTATCGGCCGATATATGCGTTAAAATGTAATATCGGAAATTATCGGTATCGTTTTTTTTATTATCGGGATCGTTTTTTTTTTTTAAAAATTAAATCAACATAAAAAACACAAGATACACTTACAATTAGTGCACCAACCCAAAAAACCTCCCTCCCCCATTTACACTCATTCACACAAAAGGGTTGTTTCTTTCTGTTATTAATATTCTGGTTCCTACATTATATATCAATATATATCAATACAGTCTGCAAGGGATACAGTCCGTAAGCACACATGATTGTGCGTGCTGCTGGTCCACTAATAGTACTAACCTTTAACCGTTAATTTTACAAATTTTCCTTAATTACTAGTTTCTATGTAACTGTTTTTATATTGTTTTACTTTCTTTTTTATTCAAGAAAATGTTTTTAATTTATTTATGTTATTTTACTAATTTTTTTAAAAAGTACCTTATCTTCACCATACCTGGTTGTCCAAATTAGGCATAATAATGTGTTAATTCCACGACTGCATATATCGGTTGATATCGGTATCGGTTTGATTGATTGAGACTTTTATTAGTAGGTTGCACAGTGAAGTACATATTCCGTACAATTGACCACTAAATGGTAACACCCGAATAAGTTTTTCAACTTGTTTAAGTTGTGGTCCACTTAAATTGATTCATGATACAGATATATACTATCATATATACTATCATCATAATACAGTCATCACACAAGATAATCACATTGAATTATTTACATTATTTACAATCAGGGGTGTGGGGGGGGGGGGTATGGACATCAAGTAGTGGACATAGAGAGAGAGAGAGAGAGAGAGAGAGAGAGGGATCAGAAGGCATAAGAAAAAGAAAAAGTATCTGCATTTGATTGTTTACATTTGATTATTAGCAATCCGGGGAGGGTGTTAGTTTAGGGTTGTAGCTGCCTGGAGGTGAACTTTTATTGCGGTTTTGAAGGAGGATAGAGAGGCCCTTTCTTTTATACCTGTTGGTATATCGGTATCAGTAATTAAAGAGTTGGACAATATCGGAATATCGGATATCAGCAAAAAGCCATTATCGGACATCCCTAGTTGCAATGTTAAGATTTCATCATTGATATATAAACTATCAGACTGCGTGGTCGGTAGTAGTGGCTTTCAGTAGGCCTTTAAAGGCCTACTGAAAGCCACTACTACCGACCACGCAGTCTGATAGTTTATATATCAATGATGAAATCTTAACATTATAACACATGCCAATACGGCCGGGTTAACTTATAAAGTGACATTTTAAATTTGCCGCTAAACTTCCGGTTCGAAACGCTTCTGAGGATGACGTATGCGCGTGACGTAAACCGGCGAACACGGGTATGCCTCCCACATTGAAGCCAATACGAAAAAGCTCTGTTTTCATTTCATAATTCCACAGTATTCTGGACATCTGTGTTCGTGAATCTGTTTCAATCATGTTCATTGCATTATGGAGAAGGAAGCCGAGCAAGCAAAGAAGAAAGTTGTCGGTGCGAAATGGACGTATTTTTCGAACGTAGTCAGCCACAACAGTACACAGCCGGCGCTTCTTTGTTTACATTCCCGAAAGATGCAGTCAAGATGGAAGAACTCGGATAACAGAGACTCTAACCAGGAGGACTTTTGACTTCGTTCCACAGACGCCTGTAGAGAACTGGGACAACACAGACTCTTACCAGGATTACTTTGATTTGGATGACAAAGACGCAGACGTGCTACTGTGAGTATGCAGCTTTGGCTTTTTTTTGCGTATGTACGTAACTTTTTTAAAATATATAAGCTTTATGAACCTTGGGTTAGGTGAACGGTCTTTTGGGCTGAGTGATTGTGTGTGTTGATCATGTGTTTGAATTGTATTGGCGTGTTCTATGGAGCTAGGAGCTAGCAGAGGAGCTAGGAGCTAGCATAACACGTACCGTACCGTACGTGCGCGTCACGTACGTAACTTTTTAAAAATATATAAGCTTTATGAACCTTGGGTTAGGTGAACGGTCTTTTGGGCTGAGTGATTGTGTGTGTTGATCAGGTGTTTGAATTGTATTGGCGTGTTCTATGGAGCTAGGAGCTAGCAGAGGAGCTAGGAGCTAGCATAACAAACACGCAGGTGTTATTATGCAGGATTAATTTGTGGCATATTAAATATAAACCTGGTTGTGTTGTGGCTAATAGAGTATATATATGTCTTGTGTTTATTTACTGTTGTAGTCATTCCCAGCTGAATATCAGGTACCGTGAGTATGCAGCCTTGGCTGCTAAACATTTGATAACTTGACCGTATGTGCGCGTCACGTACGTAACTTTTTAAAAATATATAAGCTTTATGAACCTTGGGTTAGGTAAACGGTCTTTTGGGCTGAGTGATTGTGTGTGTTGATCAGGTGTTTGAATTGTATTGGCGTGTTCTATGGAGCTAGGAGCTAGCAGAGGAGCTAGGAGCTAGCATAACAAACACGCAGGTGTTTTTATGCAGGATTAATTTGTGGCATATTAAATATAAGCCTGGTTGTGTTGTGGCTAATAGAGCATATATATGTCTTGTGTTTATTTACTGTTGTAGTCATTCCCAGCTGAATATCAGGTCACCCCCGGCTCTCACAGCATCTTCCCTATCTGAATAGCTTCAACTCCCCACTAGTCCTTCACTTGCACTTTACTCATCCACAAATCTTTCATCCTCGCTCAAATTAATGGGGAAATTGTCGCTTTCTCGGTCCGAATCTCTCTCACTTCATGCGGCCATCATTGTAAACAATAGGGAACTTTGCGTATATGTTCAACTGACTACGTCACGCTACTTCCGGTAGGGGCAAGCCTTTTTTTTATCAGATACCAAAAGTTGCAATCTTTATCGTCGTTGTTCTATACCAGGGGTGTGAAACGTACGGCCCGAGGGCCGGATCAGGCCCGCGAACAGGATTTATCCGGCCCGCGGGATGAGTTTGCAAAGTATAAAAATGTACCTGAAATGTTTGAATGAAAGAAACTGCTGTTCTAAATGTGTCCACTAGATGTCACAATAGCAATTATTTGTATCTTTGTAGATGATGCTACATATGTACAAAATAAACCACATTAGTACATCAGTCGAGGAAAGTGATCAAACTACATAAATAACATCCTGTAATTTGATTTTGATATACTTATTTTTATCTTGATAGATTGAACATTAACACCAATGATGAACATTATCACATCATTTATTCAGAAAATATAGATAATGACAAATAAATTATTAACCGCAACATGTATGTGTAAAATAAAAACCTAACAACATTATGATTTGTACATTTGTGCTTGTTCTATTTTTAAACAAAGAAAACAACCTGAAGTTGTCTTTATTTTTAAGTTATCGTGCCGTGATTTTACCAGTCCGGCCCACTTGGGAGTAGATTTTTCTCCGTGTGGCCCCCCATCTAAAATGACTTTGACACCCCTGTTCTATACTAAATCCTTTCAGCAAAAATATGGCAATATCGCGAAATGATCAAGTATGACACATAGAATAGATCTGCTATCCCCGTTTAAATTAAAAAAAATTCATTTCAGTAGGCCTTTAATTCCACGACTGTATATATCGGTATCGATTGACATCGGTATCGGTAATTAAGAGTTGGACAATATCGGATATTGGCAAAAAAAAGCCATTATCGGACATCCCTTATAACGGGGGTCGGCAACCCGCGGCTCTAGAGCAGCATGCGGCTCTTTAGCGCCGCCCTAGTGGCTCTCTGGAGATTTTTCAAAAATGTATGAAGAATGGAAAAAGATGAGGGGAAAAATGTATTTTTTTGTTTTAGTATGGTTTCTGTAGGAGGACAAACATGACACAAACCTCCCTAATTGTTATAAATCACACTGTTTATATTAAATAAGCTTCACTCATTCGAGTATTTGGCGAGCGCCGTTTTTTCCTACTTATTTTGGTGGTCCTTGAACTCACCGTATAGTTTGTTTACATGTATACATTTCTCCGACTTTCTAGGACGTGTTTTATGCCACTTTTTCTGTCTCATTTTGTCCACCACACTTTTAACGTTGTGCATGAGTGCACAAAGGTGAGTTTTGTTGATGTTATTGACTTGTGTGGAGTGCTAATCAGACATATTTAGTCACTGCATGACTGCAAGCTAATCGATGCTAACATGCTATTTAGGCTAGCGATATGTACATATTGCATCATTATGCCTCATTTGTAGCTATATTTGAGCTCATTTAGTTTCCTTTAAGTCCTCTTAATTAAAGTTATATCTCATGACACATGTAATATGGCTTTTAATTTTTTGCGGCTCCAGACAGATTTTTTTTGGTATTTTTGGTCCAATATGGCTCTTTCAACATTTTGGGTTGCCGACCCCTGCCTTATAATAATGTTGACAAACATTTCTATGTTAAAGTCGTTGGATCTCTTCAACAGTGAATGACATCTTCATCTCTTTCATAAAACATCTCTGATGGTGTCCCGGATGTGACGTCACGCCGCAGAGGCTTATGGGGGAGACTAATGGCGTCAGAAGCGAAAACGTGTCGACGGCTCCCGGAGGTAACGCGTCTCTAAATGGCTGTGATGAATTAAATGTTGTGTTATTTGAAGTCGGCGAAGAGGCAAACATGGGCGACAGGCGTTACATTTGCTCGTTCGCGGGCTGCGCGGCGGCCTACAACAAGCAGTGGAAGCTGGACGCGCACCTCTGCAAGCACACCGGCGTCAAGCCGCACGCGTGTCCGCACGCCGGCTGCGGGAAAGCCTTCTGCAGCGCCTCCCACCTCGCCCGCCACCAGCTCCGCCACAGCGGCCTGCGCCCCTTCCCCTGCGCGGTGGACGGCTGCGCGCAGGCCTTCACCACCAACTCCAACCGGGCCCGGCACGTCGGCCGCGCCCACGCCGGCGACCCCAAGCGGTACCGCTGCGAGGCGGACGGCTGCGGCCTGGCGTTCCGCAAGCACAAGCAGCTCAAGTCGCACATGAGCGAGCGCCACACGCGCGCGCCCGCCTACCCGTGCGCGCACCCTGGCTGCGGCATGCGCTTTACCTTTCCCAGCACGCTCAAGCGCCACATGAAGGTGCACCGGGGCTACCCCTGCGCCCGGGAGGGGTGCGCCTTCACGGGCGCCACCTGGACGGAGTACCTGAAGCACAGGAGGGAGCAGCACCGGCCGGCGGTCGCCTGCGAGCACTGCGGCAAGGTCTTCAAGGACTCCTGGTTCTTGGAGCAGCACCGGAGGGTCCACTCGGACACCCGGCTGGTGTTCAAGTGTCCCCGGGAGGCCTGCGAGCGCTCCTTCACCACCACCTTCAACCTGCAGAGCCACATCCGGGCCTTCCACGACGAGCTGCGGCCCTTCGCCTGCGGCCACCCGGGCTGCGGCCGGGCCTTCGCCATGAAGCAGAGCCTCCGGCGGCACCGCGTGGTCCACGACCCGGACAGGAAGAGGATGCCCCGGCCCAAAAGGTCGCTGACCTCCCGGCTGAGCGGCTGCAGCGACAAGGTGGCCGGCGTGTGCGGGAACGGCCCCGGTCCCGTGGAGCTGGTCTCTCTGCTGCAGGACACGTCCCTGCTGGGTGGTCCCGCTGTGGACCCCCAAGGACTCTCAGTGGCCCTCACAGCACCCCTCACTCTGTAAATGGAAAGGACTTGTCAAGTAATTCAATATTACCTTATTTTTCGGAGTATAAGTCGCACCGGCCGAAAATGCATAATAAAGAAGGAATAAAAACATATAAGTCGCATTTTTGGGGGAAATGTATTTGATCAAATCCAACACCAAGAATAGACATTTGAAAGATGATTGCTGATGAATGGGATAAATAATATTTGATATTTTACGGTAATGTGTTGTAATTTCACACATAAATCGCACCCCCGGCCAATCTATGAAAAAAACTGCGATTTATAATCCGAAGAATACGGTAAATTGTTTTTTTTCCTTACAATTAAGGAAATCATGTGCTAAAAATAAATGCGCAATGACAATAAAAGCCTACATTTACCATTATGTCTCCCTCAATTGACCCTACATGCGAAATAATGTCGATGCACTTTCAATGACGTCATTTTTATTAGAAAAAGCAACACAAAATTGTGACAAACGTCTAAATTTAACACGAATTGAAGAAAAAAATAACATTTGAGAGACAGCCATTGTTTACTTCTGATTAAACTGCTATTTGTCCATTGTCCAAACACAAAAATGCCCCCAAAAATCTCACAATAAAACAAATTCAGCTGCACAATGTTGATCAAAACTAAGTCACATGAAGGCTAAAATGCAAATGCCATCAAGAGCGAGTGTTTAAACAAGGGTGTCCAAAGTGTGGCCCCGGGGCCTCACAGCACCCCTCACACTGTAGAGGACGCTTTAATTAATTAATTAAAATGTTAGGTTTTTTTTCCTTACAATTAATGAAATCATGTGTTAAAAATAAGTACACAATGACAATAAAAGCCTATATTTACCATTATGTCTCCCTCAATTGACCCTACATGCGAAATAATGTCGATGCACTTTCAATGATGTCATTTTTATTAGAAAAAGCAACAAAAAATTGTGACAAACGTCTAAATTTAACAGAATTGAAGAAAAAAATAACATTTGAGAGACAGCCATTGTTTACTTCTGATTAAACTGCTATTTGTCCATTGTCCAAACACAAAAATGCCCCCAAAAAGCTCACAATAAAACAAATTCAGCTGCACAATGTTGATCAAAACTAAGTCACATGAAGGCTAAAATGCAAATGCCATCAAGAGCGAGTGTTTAAACAAGGGTGTCCAAAGTGTGGCCCCGGGGCCTCTCAGCACCCCTCACACTGTAGAGGACGCTTTAATTAATTAATTCAAATGTTAGTTTTTTTTTCCTTACAATTAATGAAATCATGTGCTGAAAATAAGTGCGCAATGACAATAAAAGCCTATATTTACCATTATGTCTCCCTCAATTGACCCTACGTATGAAATAATGTCGATGCACTTTCAATGACATCATTTTTATTAGAAAAAGCAACAAAAAATTGTGACAAACGTCTAAATTTAACAGAATTGAAGAAAAAAAAAGTTTGAGAAACAGCCATTGTTTACTTCTGATTAAACTGCTATTTGTCCATTGTCCAAACACAAAAATGCCCCCAAAAATCTCACAATAAAACGAATTCAGCTGCACAATGTTGATCAAAACTAAGTCACATGAAGGCTAAAATGCAAATGCCATCAAGAGCGAGTGTTTAAACAAGGGTGTCCAAAGTGTGGCCCCGGGGCCTCACAGCACCCCTCACACTGTAGATGACGCTTTAATTAATGAATTAAAATGTTAGGTTTTTTTTCCTTACAATTAATGAAATCATGTGCTAAAAATAAATGCGCTATGACAATAAAAGCCTATATTTACCATTATGTCTCCCTCAATTGACCCTACGTATGAAATAATGTCGATGCACTTTCAATGACATCATTTTTATTAGAAAAAGCAACAAAAAATTGTGACAAAGGTCTAAATTTAACAGAATTGAAGAAAAAAATAACATTTGAGAAACAGCCATTGTTTACTTCTGATTAAACTGCTATTTGTCCATTGTCCAAACACAAAAATGCCCCCAAAAATCTCACAATAAAACAAATTCAGCAGCACAATGTTGATCAAAACTAAGTCACGTGAAGGCTAAAATGCAAATGCCATCAAGAGCGAGTGTTTAAACAAGGGTGTCCAAAGTGTGGCCCCGGGGCCTCTCAGCACCCCTCACACTGTAGAAGACGCTTTAATTAATTAATTCAAATGTTAGGTTTTTTTTCCTTACAATTAATGAAATCATGTGCTAAAAATAAATGCGCAATGACAATAAAAGCCTATATTTACCATTATGTCTCCCTCAATTGACCCTACATGCGAAATAATGTCGATGCACTTTCAATGACGTCATTTTTATTAGAAAAAGCAACAAAAAATTGTGACAAATGTCTAAATTTAACAGAATTTAAGAAAAAAAAATAACATTTGAGAGACAGCCATTGTTTACTTCTGATTAAACTGCTATTTGTCCATTGTCCAAACACAAAAATGCCCCCAAAAATCTCACAATAAAACAAATTCAGCGGCACAATGTTGATCAAAACTAAGTCACATGAAGGCTAAAATGCAAATGCCAACAAGGGTGTCCAAAGTGTGGCCCCGGGGCCTCTCAGCACCCCTCACACTGTAGTTGACGCTTTAATTAATTAATTAAAATGTTAGGTTTTTTTCCCTTACAATTAATGAAATCATGTGCTAAAAATAAATGCGCTATGACAATAAAAGCCTATATTTACCATTATGTCTCCCTCAATTGACCCTACTTATGAAATAATGTCGATGCACTTTCAATGACATCATTTTTATTAGAAAAAGCAACAAAAAATTGTGACAAACGTCTAAATTTAACAGAATTGAAGAAAAAAATAACATTTGAGAGACAGCCATTGTTTACTTCTGATTAAACTGCTATTTGTCCATTGTCCAAACACAAAAATGCCCCCAAAAATCTCACAATAAAACAAATTCAGCTGCACAATGTTGATCAAAACTAAGTCACGTGAAGGCTAAAATGCAAATGCCATCAAGACCGAGTGTTTAAACAAGGGTGTCCAAAGTGTGGCCCCGGGGCCTCTCAGCACCCCTCACACTGTAGAGGACGCTTTAATTAATTAATTAAAATGTTAGTTTTTTTCCCCTTACAATTAATGAAATCATGTGCTAAAAATAAATGCGCAATGACAATAAAAGCCTATATTTACCATTATGTCTCCCTCAATTGACCCTACATGCGAAATAATGTCGATGCACTTTCAATGACGTCATTTTTATTAGAAAAAGCAACAAAAAATTGTGACAAACGTCTAAATTTAACAGAATTGAAGAAAAAAAATAACATTTGAGAGACAGCCATTGTTTACTTCTGATTAAACTGCTATTTGTCCATTGTCCAAACACAAAAATGCCCCCAAAAATCTCACAATAAAACAAATTCAGCTGCACAATGTTGATCAAAACTAAGTCACATGAAGGCTAAAATGCAAATGCCATCAAGAGCGAGTGTTTAAACAAGGGGGTCCAAAGTGTGGCCCCGGGCCCTCACAGCACCCCTCACACTGTAGAGGACGCTTTAATTAATTAATTAAAATGTTAGTTTTTTTCCCTTACAATTAATGAAATCATGTGCTAAAAATAAATGCGCTATGACAATAAAAGCCTATATTTACCATTATGTCTCCCTCAATTGACCCTACGTATGAAATAATGTCGATGCACTTTCAATGACGTCATTTTTATTAGAAAAAGCAACAAAAAATTGTGACAAACGTCTAAATTTAACAGAATTGAAGAAAAAAAAATAACATTTGAGAGACAGCCATTGTTTACTTCTGATTAAACTGCTATTGTCCATTGTCCAAACACAAAAATGCCCCCAAAAATCTCACCATAAAACAAATTCAGCGGCACAATGTTGATCAAAACTAAGTCACATGAAGGCTAAAATGCAAATGCCATCAAGAGCGAGTGTTTAAACAAGGGGGTCCAAAGTGTGGCCCCGGGGGCCGTTTGCGGCACGCAGCTCGAGTTTTGTTGGCCCACAACATATCTGAAAAAAACAAACCAGTAACAATGTGAGGAAAAAGCTCAAAATGTATACAAAATATAATAGAAGTATGTAGGGGGCCTTTGGATATTTTTTATTTTAAAAATCCACAGACGTATATAAAAACTCAATGCTGCGCTTTGTGTTATAAGTGACGGATTGTATTAGGTTTGATCAAAATTTCATTTTTTTTCTCGTTACATTGTGTCTTTATTTTCTTGCATTTTTACTGTTGTTTTCCGACAGTACGTTGCGGGCTAACTCAACTCCAGCTTTGGGCTGCAAAAGGCCCCATGGCCTGTAATACCTAACAGCAGAACACCAGGCATGCACAGGGCTGGGCCAGGTGGTGCCGAAACCCGGAATAAGAGTGAGGTTTAGGGGATGTAATGCCGGCTAGCTTAGTTGTTGCGTCGAAAGCCTCAGCTTTTAGCATAGTGTCTAGCATGCTAGCCTCAGTTCGATGGCTTGTGTGGGTCCGGTGGGATGATCACAGTTACATTGGTGCCGAAACCCGGAATAAGAGGTAGGTTTAGGGCGTGGATGTAATAATGGATGCTGGCTAGCTTACGTCGAGAGCCTAGGCTTTTAGCATAGTGGCTAGCATGCTAGCCTCAGTTTGATGGGTTGTGTGGGCGTGGGTCCGGTGGGATGATCACAGTTACATTGGTGCCGAAACCTGGAATAAGAGTGAGGTTTAGGGGGGTTAATTTGTAAGAACTAGGCTTTTAGCATAGAGGCTAGCATGCTAGCCTCAGTTTGATGGGTTGTGTGGGCGTGGGTCCGGTGGGATGATCATAGTTACATTGGTGCCGAAACCCGGAATAAGAGTGAGGTTTAAGGGGGTGAATGTAATAATGGATGCCGGCTAGCTTAGTTGCTGCGTCGAGAGCCTAGGTTTTTAGCATAGTGTCTAGCATGCTAGCCTCAGTTTGATAGGTTGTGTGGGCGTGGGTCCGGTGGGATGATCACAGTTACAATGGTGCCGAAACCCGGAATAAGAGTGAGGTTTAGGGGGGTGAATGTAAGAACTAGGCTTTTAGCATAGTGGCTAGCATGCTAGCCTCAGTTGGATGGGTTGTGTGGGCGTGGGTCCGGTGGGATGATCACAGTTACAATGGTGCCGAAACCCGGAATAACAGTGAGGTTTAGGGGGGTGAATGTAAGAACTAGGCTTTTAGCATAGTGGCTAGCATGCTAGCCTCAGTTTGATGGGTTGTGTGGGCGTGGGTCCGGTGGGATGATCACAGTTACATTGGTGCCGAAACCCGGAATAAGAGTGAGGTTTAGGGGGGTTAATTTGTAAGAACTAGGCTTTTAGCATAGAGGCTAGCATGCTAGCCTCAGTTTGATGGGTTGTGTGGGCGTGGGTCCGGTGGGATGATCACAGTTACATTGGTGCCGAACCCGGAATAAGAGTGAGGTTTAAGGGGGTGAATGTAATAATGGATGCCGGTTAGCTTAGTTGCTGCGTCGAGAGCCTAGGTTTTTAGCATAGTGTTTAGCATGCTAGCCTCAGTTTGATAGGTTGTGTGGGCGTGGGTCCGGTGGGATGATCACAGTTACAATGGTGCCGAAACCCGGAATAAGAGTGAGGTTTAGGGGGGTGAATGTAAGAACCAGGCTTTTAGCATAGTGGCTAGCATGCTAGCCTCAGTTGGATGGGTTGTGTGGGCGTGGGTCCGGTGGGATGATCACAGTTACAATGGTGCCGAAACCCGGAATAAGAGTGAGGTTTAGGGGGGTGAATGTAAGAACTAGGCTTTTAGCATAGTGGCTAGCATGCTAGCCTCAGTTTGATGGGTTGTGTGGGCGTGGGTCCGGTGGGAGGATCACAGTTACAATGGTGCCGAAACCCGGAATAAGAGTGAGGTTTAGGGGGGTGAATGTAAGAACTAGGCTTTTAGCATAGTGGCTAGCATGCTAGCCTCAGTTGGATGGGTTGTGTGGGCGTGGGTCCGGTGGGATGATCACAGTTACAATGGTGCCGAAACCCGGAATAAGAGTGAGGTTTAGGGGGGTGAATGTAAGAACTAGGCTTTTAGCATAGTGGCTAGCATGCTAGCCTCAGTTGGATAGGTTGTGTGGGCGTGGGTCCGGTGGGATGATCACAGTTACAATGGTGCCGAAACCCGGAATAAGAGTGAGGTTTAGGGGGGTGAATGTAAGAACTAGGCTTTTAGCATAGTGGCTTGCATGCTAGCCTCAGTTTGATGGGTTGTGTGGGCGTGGGTCCGGTGGGATGATCATAGTTACATTGGTGCCGAAACCCGGAATAAGAGTGAGGTTTAAGGGGGTGAATGTAATAATGGATGCCGGCTAGCTTAGTTGCTGCGTCGAGAGCCTAGGTTTTTAGCATAGTGTCTAGCATGCTAGCCTCAGTTTGATAGGTTGTGTGGGCGTGGGTCCGGTGGGATGATCACAGTTACAATGGTGCCGAAACCCGGAATAAGAGTGAGGTTTAGGGGGGTGAATGTAAGAACTAGGCTTTTAGCATAGTGGCTAGCATGCTAGCCTCAGTTGGATGGGTTGTGTGGGCGTGGGTCCGGTGGGATGATCACAGTTACAATGGTGCCGAAACCCGGAATAAGAGTGAGGTTTAGGGGGGTGAATGTAAGAACTAGGCTTTTAGCATAGTGGCTAGCATGCTAGCCTCAGTTTGATGGGTTGTGTGGGCGTGGGTCCGGTGGGATGATCACAGTTAAATTGGTGCCGAAACCCGGAATAAGAGTGAGGTTTAGGGGGGTTAATTTGTAAGAACTAGGCTTTTAGCATAGAGGCTAGCATGCTAGCCTCAGTTTGATGGGTTGTGTGGGCGTGGGTCCGGTGGGATGATCACAGTTACATTGGTGCCGAACCCGGAATAAGAGTGAGGTTTAAGGGGGTGAATGTAATAATGGATGCCGGTTAGCTTAGTTGCTGCGTCGAGAGCCTAGGTTTTTAGCATAGTGTTTAGCATGCTAGCCTCAGTTTGATAGGTTGTGTGGGCGTGGGTCCGGTGGGATGATCACAGTTACAATGGTGCCGAAACCCGGAATAAGAGTGAGGTTTAGGGGGGTGAATGTAAGAACCAGGCTTTTAGCATAGTGGCTAGCATGCTAGCCTCAGTTGGATGGGTTGTGTGGGCGTGGGTCCGGTGGGATGATCACAGTTACAATGGTGCCGAAACCCGGAATAAGAGTGAGGTTTAGGGGGGTGAATGTAAGAACTAGGCTTTTAGCATAGTGGCTAGCATGCTAGCCTCAGTTTGATGGGTTGTGTGGGCGTGGGTCCGGTGGGAGGATCACAGTTACAATGGTGCCGAAACCCGGAATAAGAGTGAGGTTTAGGGGGGTGAATGTAAGAACTAGGCTTTTAGCATAGTGGCTAGCATGCTAGCCTCAGTTGGATGGGTTGTGTGGGCGTGGGTCCGGTGGGATGATCACAGTTACAATGGTGCCGAAACCCGGAATAAGAGTGAGGTTTAGGGGGGTGAATGTAAGAACTAGGCTTTTAGCATAGTGGCTAGCATGCTAGCCTCAGTTGGATAGGTTGTGTGGGCGTGGGTCCGGTGGGATGATCACAGTTACAATGGTGCCGAAACCCGGAATAAGAGTGAGGTTTAGGGGGGTGAATGTAAGAACTAGGCTTTTAGCATAGTGGCTTGCATGCTAGCCTCAGTTTGATGGGTTGTGTGGGCGTGGGTCCGGTGGGATGATGACAGTTACATTGGTGCCGAAACCCGGAATAAGAGTGAAGTTTGGGGGGGTTGATGCAACAGGTGCCAACTCGCTTAGCTGTGACACCTGAAGAGCCGTGCAGGTCGGTGACTTGGGAGCATAGCGTGCTTGACTCTCAGAAAGGTTGTGTGGTCGTGGGTTCGATGATCACAATGTTTGCCCCTGGAGGTTGTAGTCACGTGACAAACCCAACAAGAAGGGGTTCACCAAAATAAATGTTCACGTCCAGACCCTAGATTATGTTGCCATGATGTCAGCGTCGTCCGCCTCTTCGGGCTCGGCCGCCCACACTTGGACACGCCCCTCCGTGGCGGTTAGGAGGCGGGTCTCCTTGGGGTGGAAGGCCAAGGACTGGACCACGGCCTTGCCCACGGGCAGCTTCAGGGACAAAGACCCCTGCGAGACGACAGATTGTTGGATGCCTCGTCGTCGCTTCCGCCGACCGGAACCCGACTCCGCCTTTCTTACCTCCACCAAGTCCCAGCAGTACACGTGTCCGTCCTCGGAGCAGCTCAGGACGTGCGTGTCTTTGGAGGACAGGCAACATTCCAGCTTGTACCCCTTCATCTGGTGTCCCGTGTACCTGCGGGCCAAGGCACACATTTACATGTCGGATGTACCCCGCCCCCAAATAAACGTGCCACTCACTCCCCCAGCATTTCCCCCGTGCTCTTGTCCAGGAGCCTGACTGTGGAGTCCAGACTGGAGCTGAGCGTGCACTGTCCGTCCTGACTGAAGCACACGCACGTGATGGGACCTGCGACACACAACGTGCACAATCACACACGCTTCCCGACACCCACAAAACATTCCCGCGGGACAATCGCTGACTGTTGATGAAGTCCACGTGCAGCTGTCCCATCCTGAGGTCGTAGCGTCGCACTCGCCCGTCCACCGACCTGGAAACAGTCATCATGGAGTCAAAACCGAGTCTGCACAGCATACAATAGAGTCTGGGCTTCTCTGCTTAGGCTGCTGCCCCCGCGACCCAACTTTCGATAAGCGGAAAAGGATGGATGGCACACACAACCAGCCTCATCTCAGGTTTCTGCCCTTTGTTTGGCAAAATGTCCAATTTTAACAATTTTAACAAAAGGATTGGAATCATTCAGAAAAAACATTGATTACATCTTGTACCGCTTATCCTTTCTGGGGTCACGGGTACGCTGGAGCCTATCCCAGCTGACTTCTGGCTGCTTGCCAGCCAATCAAAGGGCACATATAGACAATAATAATTAGAGATGTCGATAAATGCTTTAAAATGTAATATCGGAAATTATCGGTATCGTTTTTTTAATTATCGGTATCGTTTTTATTTTTTTTAATTAAATCCACATAAAAAACACAAGATACACTTACAATTAGTGCACCAACCCAAAAAAACTCCCTCCCCCATTCACACAAAAGGGTTGTTTCTTTCTGTTATTAATATTCTGGTTCTTACATTATATATCAATATATATCAATACAGTCTAGGACTGCAACAACTAATCGATTAAATCGATTAAAATCGATTATAAAAATAGTTGCCGATTAATTTAGTCATCGATTCGTTGGATCTATGCTATGCGCATGCGCAGAGGCTTTTTTTTTTTTTTTTTAATTTAAAAAAATTATTTAAAAAAAAACAAAAAACCTTTATTTATAAACTGCAACATTTACAAACAGCTGAGAAACAATAATCAAAATAAGTATGTTGCCAGTATGCTGTTTTTCCCCCCAATAAAATACTGGATAGGATAGAAATGTAGATTGTCTCTTTTATCCGATTATTAATCGATTAATCGAAGTAATAATCGACAGATTAATCGATCATCAAATTAATCGTTAGTTGCAGCCCTAATACAGTCTGCAAGGGATACAGTCCGTAAGCACACATGATTGTGCGTGCTGCTGGTCCGCTAATAGTACTAACCTTTAACAGTTAATTTTACTCATTTTCATTAATTACTAGTTTCTATGTAACTGTTTTTATATTGTTTTACTTTCTTTTTTATTCAAGAAAATGTTTTTAATTTATTTATCTCTTTTTATTTTATTAATTTTTGAAAAAAAGGACCTTATCTTCACCATACCTGGTTGTCCAAATTAGGCATAACAATGTGTTAATTCCACGACTGTATATATAGCGGTATCGGTTGATATCGGTATCAGTAATTAAGAGTTGGACAATATCGGAATATCGGATATCGGCAAAAAGCCATTATTGGACATCCCTAATAATAATCATACTTATTGACACGTCTCCAATGAACCTATCATGCACTATAGGGCTGGGCGATAAAACGATATCAATATACAAACCCCATAAGCCAGGGGTGTCCAAAGTGCGGCCCGGGGGCCATTTGCGGCCCGCAGGTCATTTTTTAACAGCCCATTTTAAAATACGATTAAAAAAAATTAAAAACATAAAAAGTGTTATGAAAGACCAAACAGGTGAAATGTAACAAGAAAATGTTGCATTATTTACTCTAATAATACAAAGCTGCCATGCAGGCTGTTTCTTTCTTTAAAAAATAATGAATCAAAATCAATGTCATTATGAATTATTGACCTATCCAAGGCTCCAATTACGTCACATTAAATATTGCACTTTGAGATATTTTTTGGGGGAAATTGTTGCATATTTTGTGTTTGCCATATAAAAAATTGAGCTGTTTTTTTTTTTTTTTTTAAAGAAGGGCCTAAAACGAACAAACAAAAAACATAAACAACAATAAAACTAATAATTGACAGATAGATCTGAAGTTGATCTCGAGATTATTGTGTTAAAAGTAAACAGTAAAAAAATGTACAATTTATTTTTTAACACTTTAATGAGTAGGACCCTTTTGGTTCCCCAATAATTTTTGTGTGATTTGTTTTTAAGTGTCATCACTCAAAAAATAATAATGAATTAAAATCAATGGTGTTATGAGTTATTGACCTTTTTAAGGCTCCAATTATTATATAATCTCAAATATTCCACTTAAAAATTTTATTGGGTGAAAATATTGTATATTTTGTGTTTTTTCCATAAAAACAGGGTTTTCTTTGACAAAAAGAGCATACGACTTAAATCTTTAAAAACGTTATATTGACAGATAGACCTAATGTTGATCTAGGGATTTAAAACTTGAATAATAATACAAATAATAATACTGAATAATGACACATTTTTAATATTTTTTTTACCAAAACCCTTTGGGGTCTCCGGGATCAAGCCTGAGTGGAGGCCTAAATGTATATTTTTTATACATGTATTGTATTGGTTTTTAAAATAAAAAAATATCAAAACGGCCCCCGCTTGCTTTGATTTTTCAGTGTGCGGCCCTCAGTGGAAAAAGTTTGGACACCCCTGCCATAAGCCATAACCACAATAAACTCTCATAGGCACTGATTTTATAGTTTAGCACTTCTCTGTGTGCAATTTTTACTTTCCATCCACAGTCTGAATGCTTCTGTATATATGTATATAGTGTAATATTTAAACAACACATTCAGAACATTCGTTCTCAGGACTGGACTGTGCACCTTACCTCCTTTTGCACTATGTTTCTTTTTGAAGCTTAGGGAAGGCTATGCAGAACGAAACTAAAACTGAACTGGCTACAAAGTAAACAAAAACAGAATGCTGGACGACAGCAAAGACTTACTGTGGAGCAAAGACGACGTCCACAATGTACATCCGAACATGACATGACAATCAACGATGTCACCACAACGAAGGACAAAAACAACTGAAATGTTCTTGATTGCTAAAACAAAGTAGATGCGGGAAATATCGCTCAAAGGAAGACACGAAACTGCTACAGGAAAATACCAAAAAAAGAGGTAAAGGCCACCAAAATAGGAGCGCGAGACAAGAACTAAAACACTACACGCAGGAAAACACCAAAAAAGTCAAAATAAGTCAGGGGGTGATGTGACAGGTGGTGACAGTACACCTACTTTGAGACAAGAGCTATAGTGATGCATGCTTGGTTATGCTTTAAAGTCATATCCAACTATTGCGACGACGACTTTTTACTGTCAACTGAGTTTCGTTTTTTAATGATTTCTGCTGGCGGATTTTTTCAACGCAAAAAATGTGCCTTGGCTCAAAAAAGGTTGAAAAACACCGTGCTAACCAACAGTCCACCGTGCAAACGGACAGGTGTTATTTTCCTCTCATGCCATCATTATTCTCTCCCAGCTGTGGAGGGTTACTTTACCAACTTCACGTTGCGACACTAACCCAGTGAGCAGCTCGTGTTTGACCACTTTCAGGCTGCTGACGCTGTCTTTGGCCTCATCCAAAACCTGGAGGGGCTCGTTCCTGCGAGACCTGGTGTCCCAGCAGCGCACCGTCCCGTCTATGGAACCTGTTCAAAATTGGACAACCATAAAGCGAGGCCTTGAACGCAACATTTGAGACTCCCACCTACCAGACAGGATGACCGTTGCCTCCTCGTTGAACTGCACGCAGTTGATTTTCTGCGCCAAAAGACATTTTGAGGCGCGTCAAGTGAAAAGTGAAAAGCCAGACAACGAAGACGGGACGAAAAGAGCGGCGCTCACCCCGGCGTGACCGCGGATCTTCCTGGCCAGCTGTCCGGTGGCCACGTCCCAGAGAATCACCGTCTTGTCCGAGCTGCAGGAGCAAATCTGGCTGTTGTCAAAGGACCTGCGGGGACAGCCATTCAAAAAGACTGTTAGGTTCAAACACTGATGACATCTATTAAACAAGACAAGAAGCAAAGAATTAAAGAGAGACAGAATTCAATTTGGCTCAATTTGAGGAGAAACGTCTGGTCTGTACTTTTGCACAGTGTCTCTGCACGCTCTGGCGAAATATTGTATGCCTCCTCCTTTATTTGGACTTTCTCTGACCACAGCTGCTTCCAAAGGGACTGGGTCGTAAACAGTTCACAGAAAAGGTCGTAAAACAGTTCAAAAAGAGGTCGTCTGGAGGGGAGTCTGGTCCTGCTTCCTCTTCGCTTTTGTAGTTCTTGGGTCAGACAATATACACTGCTCAAAAAAATTAAAGGAACACTTTGAAAACCCAAAAGATTTCAATGGTGAAATTTTTTTTCTTCCGATATCTATACTGATATGGACAGTTTAATGTCTCAGGAACAAAAGGATGCCACATCTTTTGATGGAAATAAAAGTTTTCAGCCTACAGAGGGCTCAGTATATAGACACCCCAAAAATCAAAGTGAAAAAATGATGTGGCAGGCTCGTCCATTTTGCCTAAATTCAATTTCTGCAACTCAAAATGATTTTCAATATCTTGTGTGGCCCCCACGTGCTTGTATGCATGCTTGACAACGTCGCGGCATGCTCCTAATGAGACCACGGATGGTGTCTTGTGGGATGTCCTCCCAGATCTGTCTAAGGGCATCAGTGAGCTCCTGTAAAGTCTGAGGAGCAACCTGGCAGCGTCTGATGGAGCGAAACATTATGTCCCAGAGGTGTTCTATCGGGTTTAGATCAGGTGATCGTGAGAGCCATTCACTTGTGTCAATTCCTTCATCCTCCAGATACTGTCTGCATACTCTTGCCACATGAGGCCGGGCATTGTCGTGGACCAGGAGGAACCCAGGACCTACTGCACCAGCGTAGGGTCTGACCATGGGTGCAAGGATTTCATCCCGATACCTAATGGCAGTCAGACTGCCGTTCTCTAGCCTGTAGAGGTTTGTTCGTCCCTCCATGGAAATGCCTCCCCAGACCATCACTGACCCACCACCGAACGGGTCATGCTGAATGATGTTGCAAGCAGCATAATGCTCTCCTTGGCTTCTCCAGACCCTTTCACGTCTATCACAGGTGCTCAGGGTAAACCTGCTCTCATCTGTGAAAAGCACAGGGCGCCAGTGGCGGACTTGCCAATTCTGGTGTTCTATGGCAAATGCCAATCGAGCTCCACGGTTCTGAGCAGTGAGCACAGGGCACACTACAGGACGTCGTGCCCTGAGGTCACCCTCGTGAAGTCTGTTTCTGACTGTTTGGGCAGAGACATTCACACCAGTAGCCTGCTGGAGGTCCTTCTGTAGGGCTCGGGCAGTGCTCAACCTGTTCCTCCTTGCACAAAGCAGCAGATAACGGTCCTGCTGATGGGATGAGAACCGTCTACGGCCCTGTCCAGCACTCCTAGAGTAACTGCCTGTCTCCTGGAATCTTCTCCATGCTCTGGAGATTGTACTGGGAGACACATCAAATCTTCTTGCAACAGCACGCATGGATGTGCCATCCTGGAGGAGTAGGACAATCTGCGCAACTTCAGGAGGGTTAAGAAATGGCCTCATGCTCCCAGTGGTGATAATGACTCTAACTCAGGGGTCACCAACCTTTTTGAAACCAGGAGCTACTTCTTGGGTAGTGATTAATGGGAAGGGCTACCAGTTTGATACACACCTAAATAAATTGCCAGAAATAGCCAATTTGCTCAATTTACCTTTAACTCTATGTTATTATTAATAATTAATGATATTTACACTTAATTCAACGGTTTAAAAGAGGAGAAAACACGAAAAAAAATGACAATTAAATTTTCAAACATAATCTATCTTCAGTTTCGACTTTAAAATTCAAAATTCAACCGAAAAAAAGAAGAGGAAAAACTAGCTATTTCGAATCTTTTTGAAAAAATTAAAAAAAATAATTTATGGAACATCATTCGTTATTTTTCCTGATTAAGATTAATTTTAGAATTTGGATGACATGTTTTAAATAGGTTAAAATCCAATCTGCACTTTGTTAGAATATATAACAAATTGGACCAAGCTATATTTCTAACAAAGACAAATCATTATTTCTTCTAGATTTTCCAGAACAAAAATTTTAAAAGAAATTCAAAAGACTTTGAAATAAGATTTAAATTTGATTCTACAGATTTTCTAGATTTGCCAGAATAATTTTTTTGAATTTTAAACATGATAAGTTTGAAGAAATATTTCACAAATATTCTTCGTCGAAAAAACAGAAGCTAAAATGAAGAATTAAATCAAAATTTATTTATTATTCTTTGCAATAAAAAAAATACATTTACTTGAACATTGATTTAAATTGTCAGGAAAGAAGAGGAAGGAATTTAAAAGATAAAAAGGTATATATGTTAAAAAATCCTAAAATCATTTTTAAGGTTGTATTTTTTCTCTAAAATTGTCTTTCTTAAAGTTATAAGAAGCAAAGTAAAAAAAATAATGCATTTATTTAAACAAGTGAAGACCAAGTCTTTAAAATATTTTCTTGGATTTTCAAATTCTATTTGAGTTTTGTCTCTCTTAGAATTAAAAATGTCGGGCAAAGCGAGACCAGCTTGCTAGTAAATAAATACAATTTAAAAAATAGAGGCAGCTCACTGGTAAGTGCTGCTATTTGAGCTATTTTTAGAACAGGCCAGCGGGCTACTCATCTGGTCCTTACGGGCTACCTGGTGCCCGCGGGCACCGCGTTGGTGACCCCTGCTCTAACTAAAGCCAACACTTGTGGAAAAACAGTTAAAAAAGATCAAGAGGGAGGAACTTGAAATGGCCTCCACCTGCAAAACCAGTCCTGTTTTGGGGGCCATCTCGTTGTTGCCCCTCTAGTGCACCTGTTGTTAATTCCATCAACACCAATGCAGCTGAAACTGATTAACAACCCCCTCTGCCACGTACCTGACAAAAACCTTATCAGAAAAGTGCAATTGAATTCATGCCGTACCCTGATAAAAAAACTGTTCCTTTAATTTTTTTGAGCAGTGTATTTCTGTTTGATTACAATACATGAAAGAAACAGGAACACCTTCATGTTGCTTCCCCCCTACACAGTGGAGTTTTACGAGCCTTCTTCTTGGTAGGTTTCAAAGACAGCTTTTGCTTCTCACCGGGCACTTAATGTAACACAGTTTTTGTGATAACTTAGAAACAATTATTCTAACAAAGACAGTTGAAATAAACGTTACTGTTAGCATTTTTGAAGTACAGTACAAGCCAAAAGTTTGGACACGCCTTCTCATTCAATGCGTTTTCTTTATTTTCAGGACTATTTACATTGTAGATTGTCACATCAAAACTATGAATGAACACGTGCAGTTATGTACTTAACAAAAAAAGGTGTAATAACTGCCTTGGTCTTCACTTCACAGGTGTGCTTGAAGCTCATGGAGAGAATGCCAAGAGTGTGCAAAGCAGTAATCAGACATGTTTTCAGTTATTTCACCTTTTTTTGTTAAGTACATAACTCCACATGTGTTTGTTCATAGTTTTGATGTGACAATCTACAATGTAAATAGTCATGAAAAAAAAATGCATTGAATGAGGAGAAGGTGTGTCCAAACTTTTGGCCTGTATTGTATACGTGTCTTTTTAAAAAAAATCTCTATCAGCATTTGTTTTTAACAACTACAACAGAACTACATCAGCAGATACAATATATATACACACATATCATACCAGTATTCAAGGGGCTGTTTGCAACTTCCTCACAGTTACATTTATTTAAAGCAAAAAATATACCAAGAAACTACTGCCTGTTGGCAGTTTTAAGGCCCATGTCCAATAAGTAATTGGGCGGTGTTTTCACATAATATACAAATAGTCAACGACCTGATAGCTGCCATTTTGCGGCCAACGAAAGCAACTCAAGTCAGTGGCCATTAATTGTACAACAATTTGATTTTGTGCACAGTATTCATTTATATGACCCAATCCAAACAACCTTCCCTGGTCATGGTGCACGGAAAAAAAACATTCAACCAGCACAAAAAAAATCAACAAACATGGTCACACATGACACAACCTGCTCTTTGAACTTTGTCAGTGGCCATTAATTGTACATCAATTTGACTTTGTGGACATCATTCACTTATATGACCCAATCCAAACAACCTCCCCTAGTCATGGTGCAGGGAAAAAAAACATTCAGCATTCAGGAAAAGCCTTATCCCTGCAGCTATAGCCGCCCTTAACAGCAGGCCCGGCCGACCTGTCTGACAAGCCTGTAAATGTGTGTTGGTCATGTATGATGTCTTTTTGTTATTTTTGTTTCGTGATGTGTAATGTCTATTGTTCAAATGTACGGCAGTGAAAATTAATTTCCCCAACGGGAACCAATAAACCTAAATCTAAAATCAAAAAATTTACTTATATGACCCAATCCAAACAAAACTTCCCTAGTCTGTGGGCTCTGTACCGAGGATGACGTTGTGGCTTGTACAGCCCTTTGAGACACTTGTGATTTAGGGCTATATAAATAAATATTGATTGATTGATTGATAGTCACGGTGCAGGGGGAAAAAAAACATTCAACCAGCACAAAAAAAATCAACAAACATGGTCACACATGACACAACCTGCTCTTTGAACTTTGTCAGTGGCCGTTAATTGTACATCAATTTGACTTTGTGCACAGCATTCACTTATATGACCCAATCCAAACAACCTTCCCTAGTCATGGTGCAGGAGAAAAAAAACATTCAACCAGCACAAAGAAATCAACAAACATGGTCACACATGACACAACCTGCTCTTTGAACTTTGTCAGTGGCCGTTAATTGTACATTAATTTGACTTTGTGCACAGCATTCACTTATATGACCCAATCCAAACAACCTTCCCTGGTCATGGTGCAGGAAAAAAAAAACATTCAACCAGCACAACAAAAATCAACAAACATGGTCACACATGACACAACCTGCTCTTTGAACGTTGTCAGTGGCCATCAATTGTACATCAATTTGACTTTGTGCACAGCATTCACTTATATGACCCAATCCAAACAACCTTCCCTAGTCATGGTGCAGAAAAAAAACACCATTCAACCAGCACAAAAAAAATCAACAAACATGGTCACACATGACACAACCTGCTCTTTGAACTTTGTGGATATTATAAAAAAAAACATCCACTCAGCATGAAAAAAAAAAAAAAAATCTAAACGTCACCCATTTTAATCCATTACAAGGAATGATGGGAAAAAGGCAAAACACTCTCCATACTCATCCATGTTTGGCACATTTTGAATGCTTGATATTTCTGATTGGTTAAAAAACTTTAAGGAGGTCGTCACGGAAGTAAACAAGGTAGAGGTCGAATTTTCACATACTCCTAATGACCAATAATAATAATAATTAATTATATTTGGAGTCATGTTGTTGTTATGATAGACTATAAATTCAATGACAGCTAACGCTAGCTATCCAAATGTCTATTACTAGCTAACAACACCCAAAGCTAATGCATGTATGGAGTTACGTCTTAATTACGATTTTGCAAATATTTGTTTACATACTTCAAGTTCTTCCAATTGGTGTCTGTAACACGGCAGTAAAACGGCTGATCAAACAAAACAGAAGTCATCGTCGTGGACCCACTAGCTGCAGAAGCTAGCTCTCCAATCAGCTAAACAGATTCAATAACTCCACGGTGACATTTTGTTGAATTTACTGAGGAATTTGTGAAACTGAAACAATACAAAAAGAATGCTATTGTAAGATAATAATACTAACACAGACACTCGTAAACGTGTTAGCATATTAGCTCATGCTAACAACACTGGCTTGATTACAATACGATAGCACGTACAAATATGCATGAAAACACTTCTACAGACGTCACACGGTTTAGTAAGTATGAATAGTTTTAGTTATATGGTAAAATGTTTGGAGTGATAAAAAACCCTTTCGAGCAGGAATGCTGTAGACGGTTTTACTTCCGCTTTAAAGCAGAAACTGGATCTACATTTTCAACCAGCAGCACCTGCAGTGAGCGATTTTGTCCAAAAGATGGCGCCGTAGCACAAACAATAACACAACTTTTCAGTGGCGTATATGTCAACTATTTGTTCAATAAAAAAAACAGCCATAAATTAGCCGCACCGTTTTATAAGCTGCAGGGTTCAAAGCGTAGGAAAAAGGTAAACGGCATTTGTATGGGCCCTGAAAAAAACATATGGGTCGATCTTTAGCAAACAACCACATGTCAAAAGTCCCTGACGTGTCTTATTGTACAATTCAGAATTAATTTATGATTCGGTGCATCCAACACAGCAGCTCACCCGTCGGCGTCCAGGACTTCGTAGCCGTGGCCGCTGTAGGTCTTCAGCAGTGTCCCTCGGCTACCGCTCCACAGTTTGAGAGATTTGTCAGCGCCGCAGGACAGCATGTACTGTCCGTCAGCTAATACGGTCGAGAAGAACAAAGAAAGGTCGTACGATTAATAACACTAATAACGATAAAAAAGGCTTCTTGTCGTTTCTTCGTCACCATTGAAGCGCACGGCTCTGACGGGTCCTTGTTTACAGTCGATGGTCCGCAGGAGATGCCGAGGTAGCTGAGGAACCTGAGGTTTGGGAAGAGGGAACGACATCCTGCTTGTAACCTCACAACCTGGGGGGGCGAGGGGAGGTAAACAAATAGTTTCAGCATGACACTTCATAAAAACAGTTTATTTCCCCCCCGGCCATTATTCTAATTAATGCCTTGAAATAACTCTGAACTACTGTCACTGGGAATGTGCTAACTCATGTTCACGTGGTCATCTTTTCTGCTCTTTGCACCACTGCCCTCTTATTTACAAAACCCAAAACCAGTGAAGTTGGCACATTGTGTAAATCAGGGATGTCAAACTCGTTTTCATTGAGGGCCACATCGCAGTTATGGCTGCCATCAGAGGGCCGCTTGTAACAGCGAATAATGTATGAATATGCTTCTGGATTTCATTATTAATTTTACAAATTGTTTTAAGTAGACTGTCGATTTTACAGTAAAAACTTTATATTTACAAAATTTTACTGTAAAATATAGTGTTTTTTTAAATTTATTTTTATTTACAACATTTTACAGTAAATGGAAAAACAGTAAGTTTGTTTTTTTTGTTGAGGGGGGGGGGGGGTTACGGAAAAAGCTGGCAGCTTAGTTGCCCACATTTTTGTGTTAAATTTACATTAGTTTTTAGAACATTATATTGTTAATGGAAAAAAAGTACAAGTTCTTTTTTCTACCGTAAAAAACAAACGTACCGTCTTTCCAGTTACAGTAATACACCGTTAAAAACAACAACCGTAGATTTTACAGTCAAAAACTGGCGGTTCAAGCAACAGAATTTTACTGCAAAAAACTGGTAGTTTTTTTTTTTTAAATTTACAGTAATATGCTGTAAAGAACACCGTAAAATGTATTGTCATTTTTATTCATTTGCTGGGTAATTTGCTGTAAAATCATAAGTCAAGCAGATATTTAAGTATTTATTTTTATTTAGACCAAAAATGTTTGGAAAGTATGCTAATATACTGTAATATTTGTTGCGATATTGGATACTATTAAAGTTTTAAAGGTATGCAATTTCAAGGAGTATATATATTTTTTCTGTCAAATTGAAAAATATTAATTACATTTAGTGAGAAAATATTAAGTACTTTATTCACACATATAATTTCCAGGTGTTTGCGGGCCAGATCAAATGATGTCGCGGGCCAGATCTGGCCCCCGGGCTTTGAGTTTGACACCTGTGGTGTAAATGGTAAATAAAAACAGAATACAATGATTTGCAAATCCTTTTCAACCTATATTCAATTGAATAGACTGCAAAGACAAGATACTTAACGTTTGAACTTGTAAGTTTTTTTTTGTTTTTTTTGCAAATATTAGCTCATTTGGAATTTGATGCCTGCAACATGTTTCAAAAAAGCCGGCACAAGTGGCAAAAAAGACTGAGAAAGTTGAGGAATGCTCATCATACACTTATTCGAAACATCCCACAGGTGAACAGGCTAATTGGGAACAGGTGGGTGCCATGATTGGGTATAAAAGCAGCTTCCGTGACATGCTCAGTCAGTCACAAACATTTGTTCACCACTTTGTGAACAAATGCGTGAGCAAATTGTCCCACCAGTTTAAGAACAACATTTCTCAACCAGCTATTGCAAGGAATTTAGGGATTTTACCATCTACGGTCCGTAATATTGTAAAAAGGTTCAGAAAATCTGGAGAAATCACCGCACGTAAGCGATGATATTACGGTCCTTCGATCCCTTACATCAGTGTGTAAAGGATATCACCACATGGGCACAGTTACACTTCAGAAAACCACTGTCAGTAACTACAGTTGGTCGCTACATCTGTAGGTGCGAGTTAAAACTACTATGCAAAGCGAAAGCCATTTATCAACAACACCCGGAAACGCAGCCGGCTTCGCTGGGCCCGAGCTCATCTAAGATGGACTGATGCAAAGTGGGAAAGTGTTATGTGGTCTGACGAGTCCACATTTCAAATTGTTTTTTATTAGTCTCCCACATATTAGTTATTTAAGTACTTGTTTATATTTTAGATAGTTTTTATTGTTGACATTGAACAAAGAGAGCACTGATCTACCAAGTTAAATTCCTAGTGTGATCAACATTCGTTGCCAACACAGTTTATGTTGATTGTAATATAAACACTGGCTTAAAGGACAAAATGAAGTCATAATTTTAAAAGACAAGCTGGTTAATTCTACACAAATACATTTGAGGTACTTACTCAAAATTGAAAACGAGGACTTCTGCGAGTATTTAATGTAAAATCGAGTATGCTAAGCATGTTTTATACATGTATATATTGACTACGTATGCATCCTAACAATTATTAGATTAATACGTTAAATAGTTAAAAACAACAACTATTTCAGTGTTCGTTCTCGCAATCCCGTCCGAAAGATCACTTCCGTAGTCTGAGAGGAAATACGTCACGTCGTATCCGGCATCGTTATCTCCACGCTGTAAAAATTTCAAAATAAAACCTCCCAGCGCATGTCCTCCTTTAGATGCTGGTTCGGTGAGTGGCGTATGCTATTGTTTTGAAGCGTTAGCGGAAACGGCTCTCTGCGCCGAGTGCACGGTCAAAAAGGCGAGCTGCCTGAAACAATCGCCTGAGTTTTTAATTTAAAAAGTCTACAATTATTATGTCTTCTAATAGCATGGCGGATCCCAGGAGGCCAAACAGGATATTGCGGTAAGTGTTTTACAGGCCAGTGCTAGGCTTGTTCGGCTAACCTTAGCTAATCGTCACAGGGTCCTTAAGCGATTAGCCGATGAAACATAAAGTGACACTCTTAAAGTAACACCACTTGTAAACATGGCACATCGAAGTCATTACATAGATCATTATTGGCAATGTGTGTGGTTGCAGGTACAAGCCCCCCAGCACGGAGACCAACCCGACCCTGGAGGACCCCACCCCGGACTACATGAACCTGCTGGGCATGATCTTCAGCATGTGTGGGCTGATGCTCAAGGTACGTCATCACGTCAAAACATGGCACCTTCACCCAACTCCAACACGAAAAACCAAAACATGACAATTGCTAAAAGCGAGCATTTGATTCCGTGTTTTGCCGCAGCTCAAATGGTGCGCCTGGATCGCCGTCTACTGCTCCTTCATCAGCTTTGCCAACTCCAGAAGCTCGGAAGACACCAAACAGATGATGAGCAGCTTCATGTGAGTGTGACACACACACACACGCGGAAAAACACTGGCACACGCGGAGAAGCCCCTTTTGGTGCCCTCACAAATGGTCAGAAATCACAAACATTTAACAGGCATATTTGTCACATTATTAAACATTATAAAAGTAAAAACCCACTTACATTAACATTGGCAAAAGGAAGCGCCAACCAACGCTCTTCTCCCCTGCTGTGAAATAAGTCTGCTTTGGCATCTTTTTCCCGGAATCAGAATCAGAATAGTTTTTATTGCCATAAACGGGTTCACAAACCAAGAATTTTTCTTGGCGCAATCGTGCAACATAAAACACATATAACTCAGAATAGGTCATAAAATGAGCTGTTACTGAGCTAGTTTCAATGTTTCAATCCATCAATGTTTATTTATATAGCCCTAAATCACAAGTGTCTCAAAGGGCTGCACAATCTTTTCGAGGATTTTCGAAATAAACGGAAGATGGGACACCGGCCGGTAGTTTACCATGAGGTCAGGATCGAGGTTGGGTCTTTTGAGCAGAGGATGGATAACTGCTTTTTTGAATGCTAGGTGAACAGTGTCAGAGGAAAGTGATATGTTTATAATATTTAGCACTGATGGACCTAATAATACAAAAAGCTCCTTGATAAGTTTCCCAGGAAGTGGGTCACGTAAACATATTGTTTGTTTTATCCCATTTACACGCCGCAACAATTCCTCTAATGTTATTTCATCAAAAAGAGAGAGACTATTTTGGAGGGCAGTGTCCGTCGTATATACAGTCGTATCTGTGTTAATAGAACCCAGTTGTAGCTGGGATGCGTTGTCTTTAATCTCCTTTCTAATGAGTTCAATTTTCTTATTAAAGAAATTCATAAAGTCATCTGCCGAGTGGGTGGAGCTACTGGGAGGAGTCCCTTGTTGGGTTAGCGATGCTACTGTACTAAACAGAAATTTAGGATCGTTTTTGTTGAGGCGGATGAGATTTGAGTAATATTTAGCTTTAGCTAAGGTAAGCATGCGTTTATAAGTTATTAAACTATCACTCCATGCTTGATGGAAAACCTCAAATTTAGTCGCGCGCCATTATTTGTGATCCAGCTTTCTCCATGATAATTTATGAGCTGTAGTTTCTTCTGTAAACCATGGGGTACGCCTTTTAGGGGCCCTTTTTAGCTTTAGCGGTGCTATACTATCAATGGTTTCACGCAGGACGTCGTTAAAGTTGTTAGTGAGGTTATCAATAGAGCCCACATAATTTGGGAATGGTGCCATTACCGAAGGCAGTAGGCCAGCAAGAGTCATCGTTGTGGCAGCATTGATGTTGCGGCTGCTATAGCAGTTATTATTATTATAATTATTAGCTTGTTGACAATGAGTCAGAACTTCGAATTTTATAAGGTAATGATCGGATATTACTTTAGTATACGGGAGTATCATAACTTTGGAGGTGGTGACACCCCTGACAAGCACTAGATCTATCGTATTACCGTTTCAAGTTTTATTCGTCACATGCAGAGTACACCACAGTGAAATGCTTTTTTTCCATGCTCTTCAGATATTGCGTACAGTGGGATTCAAACACTAGTTACGGAATCTAATACACTAAATACAAAAAAAATACAAACATTTGAATAGCTCTGATGTAAATTAATTACGAGACAATGAGTTGCACAATAAGTCACAGTAGTTATGGTAGATGTATCAGTACAAGTAGAAGTACAGTAGTCAAATACAGTACCAGTGCAAGATCAAATAGTATAACAGTATAGGAAGCAACAATATTAAGGTGTCTACAGTGCTTTGGCAGTTGAGTAGTGACAGTAGTATGAACAAAGGTAATGGAACAGCTATCAGATCTTGTTATTGTTCATGTGCCTGATGACAGAAAATTCCGGTTTCATCACGATTAAAACTTGCCGCAGTACGGAGCCTGCTTTGTCGATTCTTCCGTACTCATGAGCACCATTTAAAGGAGCCATATGTAATAAGTAACATCATTAAATGGCCCTGATATGTCAAAAGGCATTAATAGATCATGTTCTTTTCGAACACCTCTAGAACTGATAATGGTAGTTCAGCCGGGATATGATCATTTAGAAAATTAGATTTACAGCCCTGAAATGTTGTTATTGTTTTCATTTCGATGACCAGCCCTCTACCGTTTGACCAGCTAGAAAGTCAAATCCAGGTTGCCAGTTATGCACCGCCATCTTCGTCTAGCTACTGCCACTGGTAAAGTGACTAAACATGTCAGACCTTAGTAAATCTAAAAGGCGTCGGTACGATTCTCAACTTATTCATGACAAAGCCTGGAACAAAACGAGGATTTGTATCGGGGATGCCTTTAAAAGATGGAGACGATAGAAGGCGGAGATTATTTTTTCATCTGACGCCAAACTTGCTAATTTCCTCCTTGAGAGGTAAGTCAGGCATTTACATTTTGTTATTACTTGTGTTAAATGGAAATTGACATTTGGTATGTAAACTATATTGTCCAATACAGTCTATGACCTTGTCTAACAAAGCTAGTATGTTCGTGCAACGAATGCTTAGTGTGATGGTGTTAGCTCCCAGTGTAATGCTTATATGTTAGGTCAGGAAAAAACACAAGAGGCTATATATCATCCCTACAAGCCTGTTTCGCAGGTTTCCTGATTTTACAGGCTTGTAGGGATGATATAGCCTCTTGTGATTTTTCCTGACCTAACGTATATTCCGCTCTACCCCGGTATTGAGCACTGTATAACGGATAGACCCCAGAAACCTTATATATATATATATATATATATATATATATATATATATATATATATATATATATATATATATATATATATATATATATATATATATATATATATATATATATATATATATATATATATAATTTGACCACAAATCTGCATATATGAGCAGCCCAGAATACTCATTTCTAGGGATGTCCGATAATGGCTTTTTTCCGATATGCCGATATTGTCCAACTCTTTAATTACCGATACCGATATCAACCGATACCGATATCAACCGATATATACAGTCGTGGAATTAACACATTATTATGCCTAATTTGGACAACCAGGTATGGTGAAGATAAGGTACTTTTTAAAAAAATGAATCAAATAAAATAAGATAAATAAATTAAAAACATTTTCTTGAATAAAAAAGAAAGTAAAACAATATAAAAACAGTTACATAAAAACTAGTAATTAATGAAAATGTGTAAAATTAACTGTTAAAGGTTAGTACTATTAGTGGAGCAGCAGCACGCACAATCATGTGTGCTTACGGACTGTATCCCTTGCAGACTGTATTGATATATATTGATATATAATGTAGGAACCAGAATATTAACAACAGAAAGAAACAACCCTTTTGTGTGAATGAGTGTGAATGAGTGTAAATGGGGGAGGGAGGTTTTTTGGGTTGGTGCACTAATTGTAAGTGTATCTTGTGTTTTTTATGTGGATTTAATTTAAAAAAAACAAAAAAAACAAAAAACAAACGATACTGATAATAAAAAAACCGATACCGATAATTTCCGATATTACATTTTAACGCATTTATCGGCCGATAATATCGGCAGACCGATATTATCGGACATCTCTACTCATTTCAAACAAAACTGAGGTAGAACAACAGCACCCCCTGTTGCTTTAGCGAGCGCACGACAGCCCGTAGTAGCACTTTCACGTTACCTCAGACATTTTTTTTATTGTTGTTGTCCAAGACAACTCGCAAACAAAACCAAACCGGGAGGGAAAAGCACCATGACACGGCTGACACCTCAGTGAGTTCAAGTATATTTTCACGTTGCGTCCGCAGGCTGTCCATCTCGGCCGTGGTCATGTCCTACCTCCAGAACCCGCAGCCCATGTCGCCGCCGTGGTGACCCCGGCAGCAGTCTTAAGCCACGATGATGTCGCCATAATAATCTTTTTTTTTTTTTTTTTTTTTGTAAACGTTTGCCAGTCTTTTATTGGGGAACACATGCTGATGTTTTACAAGATGATGCAAATAAAGTTGTTATACAAAGAATTGTGTGTTTGGTATTTTTCTTCACTTTTGACTTGATTTGAGCTTTAAAAGCTCGACACCAACTTCACATTCAGGAAGCGCTTGGTTCACTTTTTTTGCATGTTGAAGAGAGGAAACTGTACTGTATTGACTACGAATTTAGAATTTAAAACACTTTTTTTGTAAGGCATGCATGTTATCCTGTTAGCCAAACTGTTTAGCTTTCAAAGTGACGTCCAACTTTGAATGTTAAAGGCCTACTGAAATGAATTTTTAAAATTTAAACGGGGATAGCAGATCCATTCTATGTGTCATACTTGATCATTTCGCGATATTGCCATATTTTTGCTGAAAGGATTTAGTAGAGAACATCAACGATAAAGTTCGCAACTTTTGGTCGCTGATAAAAAAAGCCTTGCCTGTACCGGAAGTAGCGTGACGTCGCAGGTTGAAAGGCTCCTCACATTTCCCCATTGTTTACACCAGCAGCTAGAGCGATTCGGACCGAGAAAGCGAGCCAGGATGAAAGATTTGTGGATGAGGAACGTGAGAGTGAAGGACTAGAGTGCAGTGCAGGACGTATCTTTTTTTGCTCTGACCGTAACTTAGGTACAAGCTGGCTCATTGGATTCCACACTTTCTCCTTTTTCTATTGTGGATCACGGATTTGTATTTTAAACCACCTCGGATACTATATCCTCTTGAAAATGAGAGTCGAGAACGCGAAATGGACATTGACAGGGACTTTTATCTCCACGACAATACATCGGCGAAGCTCTTTAGCTACGGAGCTAACGTGATAGCACATCGGGCTTAAATGCAGATAGAAACAAAAGAAATAAACCTCTGACTGGAAGGATAGACAGAAAATCAACAATACTATTAAACCATGGACCTGTAAATCCACGGTTAATGCTTTCCAGGCTGGCGAAGGTTAACAATGCTGTTGCTAACGACGCCATTGAAGCTAACTTAGCAACGGGAGCTCACAGAGCTATGCTAAAAACATTAGCTATCCACCTACGCCAGCCAGCCCTCATCTGCTCATCAACACCCGTGCTCACCTGCGTTCCAGCGATCGACAGAGCGACGATCATAGATGCGGTCGGCGGCCCGGAGACGGAGGAAGTCAAGGTGAGGTCGGCGGCTGGCGCGTCTGCTATCCATCTCAAAGTCCTCCTGGTTGTGTTGCTGTAGTCCGCCGCTAATACACCGATCCCACCTACAACTTTCTTCTTTGCAGTCTTCATTGTTCATTAAACAAATTGCAAAAGATTCACCAACACAGATGTCCAGAATACTGTGGAACTTTGAGATGAAAACAGAGCTTTTTGTATTGGATTCAATGGGGTCCGAATACTTCCGTTTCAACGATTGACGTCCCGCGCATACGTCATCATACATAGACGTTTTCAACCGGAAGTTTAGCGGGAAATTTAAAATTGCACTTTATAAGTTAACCCGGCCGTATTGGCATGTGTTGCAATGTTAAGATTTCATCATTAATATATAAACTATCAGACTGCGTGGTCGGTAGTAGTGGCTTTCAGTAGGCCTTTAAAGGGAGCAATTCAGCAATTTTCAGACTAAAAACATAATTTTTTTACGACCGCAAATATATTTTTTTGATAATATGGAATATTCTACTTGTAGTCAAGGTTATATTTAGGCGAAAAAAATGGTAACTGAAAGTGAGAATGGTGGGATGATACAGTCGTGGAATTAACACATTATTATGCCTAATTTTGTTGTGATGCCCCGCTGGATGCATTATGTAACAAGGTTTTCCAAAATAAATCAACTCAAGTTATGGAAAAAAATGTCAACATGGCACTGCCATATTTATTATTGAAGTCACAAAGTGCATTATTTTTTAAACCGATACCGAAAATCTCCGATATTACATTTTAAAGCATTTATCGGCCGATAATATCGGCAGTCCGATATTATCGGACATATCTATTTATGGGGTTAAAAAATATCAAGTTTTATTATCCTAATCAAGACGAAAATGGTGGAAGGGTTGAAATTAGTTGAAAAATGTGGGAGTAGCACTGTATTTTTCGGACTATAAGGCGCATTTAAAATCCTTTCATTTTCTCAAAACTCGACAGTGCGCCTTATAATCCGGTGCGCCTAATGTACGGAATAATTCTGGTTGTGCTTACCGACCTCCAAAGCTATTTTATTTTGTACATGGTGTAATAAGTGTGACCAGTAGATGGCAGTCACACATAATTGATACGTGTGGACTGCAAGATGAGGCCAGTAAACAACTTCAAAACTGTATATGTTCCATTGAGAATATAGAACATTACACACAGCGCTCAAAAATCTGTCAAAATGTTTTAGTACGACTTTTTTGCGTCTGACCAGTCTTCCTCTCAGGGAATTAAAGTCACTGGTCAATCCCAAGTTCTTTCAGATGACATATGCAGAGTAAGAAGGACCATCAAGACCGAATAGGAATATTATTAAGTTTTACCAAAGCTTTAGGAGACCAGTCCTTACAAATGCGCTAATACCAGCATCCAGAAGTGGTCTGAAAATCAAAACGGGAAGAGACAACTTATTGAATACGAAAACAGCCCCCACCCTGCCCAGAAAGGAATACAGCCTCATTGTTCTAATACTGATAAGGTAAAAAAGGGAGTATGCTATACTCCCACATTCCAACCCCTTCAAGGTAAAGCACAGAGTTTACTTGCGGACATAAGATACAAGCAAAAAGAGTACACATGGGAAAATATTAGCTGCTTTAAACATGACTATGAATAAAGAAAGAACTCTTAAATATACTGTATATGCATTCTCCACATAAACTATGAAGCCATACCGCTTGATGGATTGTTGGAGCATTACGGCTACCGTAGGTAGACAAATTGTGCTTCAACACACAAATATTACTATGGTGTGTGTGTATAAGGGCTGCAAAATTGCACCCATTAGCAGACATATTATCTGGCTTTTTGTCTTGCAATATTATACAAAAGCAACTTTTCTTACCTTCTGGTACCTGCTGATGTGTATTTGGGATCTGCCTAAGCAGGGAAGCCCAGACTTTCCTCTCCCCAGCCACTTCGTCCAGCTCCTCCCGGGGGATCCCAAGGCGTTCCCAGGCCAGCCGGGAGACATAGTCTTCCCAACGTGTCCTGGGTTCCCCCCGTGGCCTCCTACCGGCCAGACGTGCCCGAAACACCTTCTTAGGGAGGCGTTCGGGTGGCATCCTGACCAGATGCCCGAACCACCTCATCTGGCTCCTCTCGATGTGGAGGAGCAGCAGCTTTACTTTGAGCTCCTCCCGGATGACAGAGCTTCTCACCCTATCTCTAAGGGAGAGACCCGCCACCCGGCGGAGGAAACTAATTTTAGCCGCTTGTACCCGTGATCTTGTCCTTTCGGTCATAACCCAAAGCTCATGACCATAGGTGAGGATGGGAACGTAGATCGACCAGTAAATTGAGAGGTTTGCCTTCCGGCTCAGCTCCTTCTTCACCACAACGGATCGATACAGCGTCCGCATTATTGAAGACGCTGCACCGATCCGCCTGTCGATCTCACGATCCACTCTTCCCTCACTCGTGAACAAGACTCCGAGGTACTTGACTCCACATGGGGCAGGGTCTCCTCCCACCCGGAGATGGCACTCCACCCTTTCCCGGGCGAGAACCATGGACTCGGACTTGGAGGTGCTGATTCTCATCCCAGTCGCTTCACACTCGGCTGCGAACCGATCCAGTGAGAACTGAAGATCCTGGCCAGATGAAGCCATCAGGACCACATCATCTACAAAAAGCAGAGACCTAATCCTGCAGCCACCAAACCGGATCCCCTCTATGCCCTGACTGCGCCTAGAAATTCTGTCCATAAAAGTTATGAACAGAATCGGTGACAAAGGGCAGCCTTGGCGGAGTCCAACCCTCACTGGAAACGTGTCCGACTTACTAAGCTCTGACACTGATCGTACAGGGAGCGGACCGCCACAATCAGACAGTCCGATACCCCATACTCTCTGAGCACTCCCCACAGGACTTCCCGAGGGACACGGTCGAATGTCTTCTCCAAGTCCACAAAGCCCATGTAGACTGGTTGGGCAAACTCCCATGCACCCTCAAGGACCCTGCCGAGAGTATAGAGCTGGTCCACAGTTCCACGACCAGGACGAAAACCACACTGTTCCTCCTGAATCCGAGGTTCGACTAGTGGGCTTACATCATTCAAATTTGACTGTCCTAATGAAGACAAATGTTTTAATGGTTGAATGGTTGAAAATAGTTGAAAAATGTGGGAGGAGTAGTCGAAAGGAAAAAAAGGGCAAAAAAACATGAAAATGATGGTTTATTGTAAAACCGGAAATATTGGGGAACGTTTTGATGGTTGAATGGGATCAATTGGATGAACGGTTTGGGAGTTAGAGGCCGGGGAAAAAATGCTACGGAAGAATAATAATAAATTGAGGAATTTTGGTGTGGGATAATTGAAGCATTCACACAATAATAGATCTTCATTGCTAGAATCAATTCGTTCAAGGGCGCTGTCTATGTCGGCGCCCAGACGGGGTCAAAAAATGCCGACCTTCCGCACCCTCCGCTCGTGCGAGAACATCAGCAGTGTTGTCAGAAAGATGCTGAGTCGGGCCGTCGCCGTGTCACATGTTGTGCTCCTGAAACGTGCACGCCGGAGGCCGAGAGACGGACAAAGTGCAGACGCACACTTTTCAACGTCAACTAATGACTGCATTAAGTCCACCCAGATCCTTTTCTTCTAAGGATGTCCGAAGAAAGAGAGGTGACTAGAATTTAAGAGGGATAATTTATTCTGTAAAAAGAGTAAGTACGAACAATATAATGATAGAGGACGGAGTTTAAGTTCTCTAAAATGGTCGCCGTCCTCATCAGCTTTTGTCCTCCTTTACGGGGATCAAAACTGAAAGTTAACTTGGTAGTGTGCCCTCAAGTGACACAGATCGGATTTTTTTTGGCCAGTCCAAAGTGCTTCAAATCTGGTCTTTTTGGCATCAGATGCAGGCCACATCAGGAGGTAGTCCTGAATCTGACCTTTTCAAATGTGACTGCAGTCTAAACGCAATGCGTCCCGAAGGTGACTTTTTCGTCGGCTTTGAACGAGTTACGTCATTCGTGTGCACCCGAAAAGACGCGGAAGTGGATATTTCATCACAACATCCGGCAAAGTCTATTTAAGACGACCACATTTTTGGTGCATCTGTTGGCAATAGTGCGCCAATATTAGTGTAATATGTGTAATATATACATATATATATATTTTATACTTTCATTTCAAAGAAATAGCGATTGTTGAAATACCGGAATAGACGCTTTGGCGCATTTGCTTACATTTGAGTTGTAAAGCTCCCGTAGATCCACGCTGATTGTATATGTATATATACATATACATATATATATATATATATATATATATATATATATATATATATATATATATATATATATATATATATATATATATATATATATATATATATATATATTTGTGTATGTATGTATGTATATATGTGTATTTATGTATACATACACACACGTATACACATTCATGTATATAAACATACAGTATTCGTAATGTATATACATGTGTATATATGTACCGTACTGTATATACTGTACATGTGTGTATGTATAAATGAACACATATACTGTATGTATGTATATATATATATATATATATATATATATATATATATATATATATATATATATATATATATATATATATATATATATATATATATTTTTTTTTTATATGAATATATATATATGTATATATATGTATATATGTTGGGTCTTGGGCACAGTTGGGTGTTCCAACAGGACAATGACCCCAAACACACGTCAAAAGTGGTAAAGGAATGGCTAAATCAGGCTACAATTAAAGGCCTACTGAAAGCCACTACTACCGACCACGCAGTCTGATAGTTTATATACCAATGATGAAATCTTAACATTGCAACACATGCCAATACAGCCGGGTTAACTTATAAAGTGCAATTTTAAATTTCCCGCTAAACTTCCGGTTGAAAACGTCTATGTATGATGACGTATGCGTGTGACGTCAATGGTTGAAACGGAAGTATTCGGACACCATTGAATCCAATACAAAAAGCTCGGTTTTCATCGCAAAATTCCACAGTATTCTGGACATCTGTGTTGGTGAATCTTTTGCAATTTGTTTAATGAACAATGAAGACTGCAAAGAAGAAAGCTGTAGGTGGGATCGGTGTATTAGCGGCTGGCTGCAGCAACACAACCAGGAGGACTTTGACTTGCATAGCAGACGCGCTATCCGACGCTAGCCGCCGACCGCATCTCTGATTGGGTGAAGTCCTTAAGTCGCTCCGTCGATCGCTGGAACGCAGGTGAGCACGGGTGTTGATGAGCAGATGAGGGCTGGCTGGCGTAGGTGGATAGCTAATGTTTTTAGCATAGCTCTGTGAGGTCCCGTTGGTAAGTTAGCTTCAATGGCGTCGTTAGCAACAGCATTGTTAAGCTTCGCCAGGCTGGAAAGCATTAACCGTGTAGTTACATGTCCATGATTTAATAGTATTGTTGATTTTCTGTCTATCATTCCAGTCAGGGGTTTATTTCTTTTGTTTCTATCTGCAGTTAAGCCCGATGCTATCACGTTAGCTCCATAGCTAAAGTGCTTCGCCGATGTATGTCGTGGAGATAAAAGTCACTGTGAATGTCCATCTCGCGTTCTCGACTCGCATTTTCAAGAGGATATAGTATCCGAGGTGGTTTAAAATACAAATCCGTGATCCACAATAGAAAAAGTAGAGAGTGTGGAATCCAATGAGCCAGCTTGTACCTAAGTTACGGTCAGAGCGAAAAAATATGCGTCCTGCACTGCACTCTAGTCCTTCACTCTCACGTTCCTCATCCAAGAATCTTTCATCCTCGCTCAAATGAATGGGGTAATCGTCGCTTTCTCGGTCCAAATCGCTCTCGCTGCTGGTGTAAACAATGGGGAAATGTGAGGAGCCTTTCAACCTGCGACGTCACGCTACTTCCGGTACAGGCAAGGCTTTTTTTTTATCAGCGACCAAAAGTTGCAAACTTTATTGTTGATGTTCTCTACTAAATCCTTTTAGCAAAAATATGGCTATATCGCGAAATGATCAAGTATGACACATAGAATGGATCTGCTATCCCCGTTTAAATAAAAAAAAATTCATTTCAGTAGGCCTTTAAGGTTTTAGAATGGCCTTCCCAAAGTCCTGACTTAAACGTGTGGACAATGCTGAAGAAACAAGTCCATGTCAGAAAAACAACACATTTAGCTGAACTGCACCAATTTTGTCAAGAGGAGTGGTCAATAAGGCGCTACCAAAAGCGCCTTATTGCAGTGAAACTTGCCAAGAGACATGTAAGCAATTATAAACATTGCTGTATGTATACTTTTGACCCAGCAGATTTGCTCACATTTTCAGTAGACCCATAATAAATTCATAAAAGAACCAAACTTCATGAAAGTTTTTTGTGACCAACAAGTATGTGCTCCAATCACTCTATCACAAAAAATAAGAGTTGTAGAAATGATTGGAAACTCAAGACAGCCATGACATGATGTTCTTTACAAGTGTATGTAAACTTTTGACCATGTCTGTATATACCAGGGGTCGGCAACCCAAAATGTTGAAAGAGCCATATTGGACCAAAAAAAACAAAAACAAATCTGTCAGGAGCCGCAAAAAATTAAAAGCCATATTACATGTGTCATGAGATATACATTTAATTAAGAGGACTTAAAGGAAACTAAATGAGCTCAAATATAGCTACAAATGAGGCATAATGATGCAATATGTACATATAGCTAGCCTAAATAGCATGTTAGCATCGATTAGCTTGCAGTCATGCAGTGACCAAATATGTCTGATTAGCACTTCACACAAGTCAATAACATCAACAAAACTCACCTTTGTGCACTCAAGTACAACGTTAAAAGTGTGGTGGACAAAATGAGACAGAAAAAGAAGTGGCATAAAACACGTCCTAGAAAGTCGGAGAAAGTTATGCATGTAAACAGACTATACGGTGAGTTCAAGGACCGCCAAAATAAGTAGGACAAAACGACGCTCGCCAAATACTTGAATCAGTGAAGCATATTTAATATAAACAGTGTGATTTATAACAATTACGGAGGTTTGTGTCATGTTTGTCCTCCTACAGAACCATACTAAAACAAAAAAATTGATTTTTTTTTTCCCCTCATCTTTTTCCATTCTTCATACATTTTTGAAAAATCTCCAGAGAGCCACTAGGGCGGCGCTAAAGAGCCGCATGCGGCTCTAGAGCCGCGGGTTGCCGACCCCCGGTATATACACATATGTATATACATATATGTATATACATATATGTATATATGCATGCATGTGTATATGTATGTGTGTATATACATAAATACACTATATATACATATACACATACATATACATACTGTACATATTATATGCAGTTTATACTGTATAGATATATACAAACTGCTAAAACAAAATAAAGGGAAGACTAAAATGACACATCCTTATTCAATACTTTAC